>NW_010270813.1:9671-13343 GCF_000690775.1 Eurypyga helias
AACTTCGCCAGGCCCAGAGTGTCTGTGCCTTGGAAACTAGCAGGGAAGTAATTCCCATTCCTGGCACGGCACGTTCACACGACGGCCTGTGTAACCAAGCCCAGACGTAAGTTGCTCTGCATGACCACCACAACTAAGCCACGGTTTTGAAGAAGGTTCTTCAGAAGCACCATTTTCTCAGGCGACAAAGACTAATTCCCACCGATTTGTATCACACAAAAGCTAAGAAATGACTTCATGCCTAGTAAGAAAGACACCTAGTTTTCATAAGGCTATCAAGAACTGTATCAACGCCCAAAAATAAGAGAATAGATTTCTCCTATCCACTTCTTCCTTTTATGCAGCTGTGAAGATTCCCCTCTTGTGCAGTATGCACAAGGATGTACATTTGTGGAGAATGAAGGTGGGGAGCCAGGAAGAGTAAACATGTTTGGAAGCCATCTGCATACATGAAGATGAATGTGATATTGATGTGTAACATTATTCCATGAGAATCGTCTACTGCTGTGAAATAAGATCCACTCACCATCTACGACATTATTCCGTGTCTTTTTAAGGTGCAGCCTTTTTATGAGCACATCATGCCTATCTATAAATATCACATTTGCATATTGCACGTTATAGCCTGTAACTGACCATCGAAGGTGTATTTCCACGCACCGAATCCCAGAAAAAAAAAAGGGACCTCAAAGCCCACCCAGTCCCACCCCCTGCCATGGACAGGGACACCTTCCACTAGACCAGGTTGCTCCAAGCCTCATCCAGCCTGGCCTTGGACACTCCCAGGGATGGGGCATCCACAGCTTCTCTGGGCAACCTGTCCCACTGCCTCCCCACCCTCTTCAGGAAGAATTCCTTCCTGATGTCCAATCTCAATCTCCCTCTTCCCGTTTAAACCCATTACCCCTGTAATACATACTGTATCCTGCTTTGGAATTTGTACCAAAACCGAAAGCAGTTGTTCCGTATCCAGGAATTTTGAAATAACTGTAAACCAAAAGTAAACAGATCCGAAATTGAACGGAAATTGTCATACAATCTTGGTTTTAAAATATCTACTTGGTTTTAAATGCACAGAATGACACGATGACACTGACGCTGATCCTGTTTCTTTCGTTCTACATCCGCCAATTTCTTACCAGGGAAAAGACCAGGTTAAAAATAACTTGTCTCAGTGATTCTGACACAGCTATGCTCACTACACCTAAGCATGTTGTGACTGTTGTGCAGGTGGGCCGTATTAATGCAGCAATATTCTTTTGTTTGGTTGAATCCAAGTTCTCCTGTGGTAAAGATTAAGACCACATGATCCAACTTCCGCAGTCTAATTCACACCCTGGTGTTGTATTTCTGTTACCTCTGTCTGCACCACTGTGTTTTAGGAAGCAACAGAAAAACCCCACAGACACAGAAAGCATTAGGTCAGCGATGCCCTGACTTGTTTTTAATGCAGACGTGACGTGCACGTGTATGATCCCTAAGGGAGAAACTTAAGCTTTTGAAAAAGCTATGGGCTCACTGACTTCTATCCATTTCACCAGAGAAACTCACTTTTCTCAGCAAAATCCTTCATCGAAATATCACTGTCACAATAAAGATCACTTTGAAAAAATTAAGTGTCCACTATGGGTGTCAAGTGACAAATCGGTACAGAAACACTTTTCAAACACAGAGTCACATGTTGTTAATGATTAGAAAAAATCCTTAAAAAGAAATAGAATGCTGCGTATGACAAAAGAAACTGCTACCTGCTTGGAGACCAAAAAAGAGCTCCTCATCCTGGAGTAATTCCTGAACACAGTCCAGCCTCGTGTTAATTGTTTCAGCATCAACTAGCGGCTCCAGGATATTGGATCTAAGCCTTCGACTTCCACCCGGAGTTCTGGTGTAATTTAGGACACCAAAGAGCGTGTGACCATTCCTGTGAAGACAAAATCCACGTGGAGAACACACCCGCAGAAGCAGAGACAGTACACATCACGTGACATTTTCAGGCAGCAGTGCCCTACAGATCTGAGGCGCCTCTGGGACACCTCACGCCTCCCTGTCTGCCACAGGCATACGGCAGCTGAGGTCAGGCCATTTTGTCCCATTTAATACAACACTGGCCCTCATTACGTCACTCTCCCAGGCAGAGACACATGGCTGCGCTCGGTATTCGCCTCAGGGTTGCAGCAGTATTCCACTCCTATCCCAGTGGTGCTGTTCACATACTTCCTCTCCGCTGAACCAATTAAAACCAAACAGACGACCCCTACAGCAGCGGCAAATTTCGATCCGAGATGAAACAGTAACCAGGACGTTTTCATTAAGATACATTCTGAAAGTGATTTCAAATACTTGGTAGTCCAGGAGAGAAATAAGCTGGTTTTATTTCTTTAAACTCCTGACAGTCAATTCAGGAGCCAAGTAACAGGCTTATGGTTCATAACTGCTGTCTCCATGCCCGTGGCTTTCACGTATTACACACCCTGGGGTCTCACACCTCAGGCCTGATTGCATCTGTTTCTTGTAAACAGCCTGTAACAGTCACACCTAGCACCTACCTAAGCACTCCAGAAACCTCAAACCTCCCATGTTACTGGCTTGAAAGGGTCAGTGAAAACACTGGGGCCATATAAACAGATTGAGTGAAAACAGGAAGAAAGGTGATCCTCGGCCAGAAAACCAACTGCAGCTGGACAGACAGACAGCACAGAAAGTCCTGAAACACACGGCATGCCAGAACTAAGCAATAGCCAAGGGAACTAAACAAGGGGAGATTCAAACCCACTTCTATTAAGGACATATTTACAGTAATATCCAACTCCTGCCAGCACTCTGGGAGAGCTCCACATCTGGGAGAGTACCCACACTGCCTACCTCAGCAACTGAGGGCTATTTCCCTAGACAGCATGTGGAGACAAGCCCCTACAGAACCACAACTGGCAGAAGAACGTGCTTTACGTGTTCCTGGAGCCATCAGCTTTTACCTGTTAAGGACTGACACCCAGACACCTAACCAGGCTTCAGGGGTAAGACCTATGCAACGGGAACAGCTCTGTGGGCTGCTTCCAACTTGCCAGTGGGCCAGAAGAGATTCTGCAGCAATAATGCTAAAAAAAAAGAGAGAATCTTAAAGCCCTCTACTGTTGCTCAGTTCCTCCGTGACCTCCAAAGGATCTGTGGGATTAAGAGCAGCTTTCAGCGAGCATTGCACTGAGGGGCTCGCTCCTGCAGCTGCATATGAAGCAACAGAGCAAGTAAGAAGGAACTGGGGGCAGAGCATGACAGAGGAACAGAAAGAAACTACAGTTACATCCCACTTTCGAAGAACAGATCTAAGTGTGTACTCAGCAATCCCAGGGGAAATAAGAGGAAAAAACAAAACCAAAAATCACCAGAGCAGTGGCAGAAGGGTAAGGATCAAGGAATGCTTTGGGTGGGAAAGGACCTTAAAGCTCCCCATTCCCCCCCCCTGCCATGGCAGGGACACCTTCCATAGACCAGGTTGCCTTGAACCCTTCCAGCGATAGGGCATCCACAGCTTCTCTGGGAACCTGTCCCAGTGCTCCCCACCCTCTGCGGGAAGAATTCCTTCCTGATGTCCCATCTCCATCTCCCTCTGCCCGTTTAAACCTGTCAACCCTTGTCCTGTCACTCTCTGCTGTTGGAAAAAGTCCCCCCCAGCTT
>NW_010270814.1:0-1285 GCF_000690775.1 Eurypyga helias
AGATGGGGCTGCGCGGCCAGCCCGCCTGCGAGAGACCATCTGAGGTGGCGCGGGGAAGCCGGAGGTTTTAGTTGCTAATAGAGACACAGCAAATTAACCTAACTTAATTCGGAGGGTCACCACACAATGCTCCCACCTGTTTTGCTCTGTCCTGCCATCTGCCACCCCTCTACCTGATGCAAAAGAGGCTTTCCCCCCTCCCCTTCTCCTGACGCCGTGGGCTTCGTTAAGATGTGTCATATCTCATCAGGGCTGCAGCAGCAGGACAATGGGCAGTGAGAGCCGAGCCCAGGGAACACATACAAACTTTTGGAAGCTTTCCTTGCCAGAGACCACCGAGGGGCTACTTCAGTCTGTATTCTGCTGCGGGAAGCGGATTCAGAGCCGGGTCTTGTTTTCCGAACGGCTAAAGAAGCGACTCTGCGAGCAGCGTGTTGAGCGCCGTGCTGCCACGCTCCGCTCCACGCCGCGCCGGGCTTCAGCAAACACTGCCTTGGAAAAGGGCTGCTGCTCTCCACCAGCCCAAGGAAAACGCCAACGCAGGCAAAGCTTCAAGGCACAAGCTGCCAAAGCGCCGTGAGGGACCACCAAGGGGTCCCGACTGCCGCCCTGGCCTGCCGGAGCCCGGGTTGGGCAAGCGTTTTGGCACTCGGTGCGGGAGGAGGGCGGCTTCTAGGTAGGACAGCTGAGAAAGCGTGATCTTTGACACAGCTCCCATTAGCAGAAATCCTCCCCGGAGGTCTCCCAGGCTGAGACAGGCCATCTGGCAGCAAAAGTAAGTTCCCGGAGAAAGCCCAAGTTCAGCCTGGAAACCCTGCGGAGGGGGCGGCGAGGGCGAGGTGCGGCCCACCCCTGGCAGCCAGCGGGTTTTGGAGGGGGGGAGGTTTGGGGAGCGGGTCTCCTCCGCCGGGCTCCAACAGCAGCAGTTCAGCCAAGTCAGCACCAGCTCGACACCCAGCCGCAGGGCGGTCTCCGGGCTCTGTCGACGGGAAGCATCGCTCCACCGTAGCGGCGGCGGAGTCCAGCGTGGCTCCCCCACCCCACAGGGATTTTTGCAGGGGGAAGCACTCGCCGGGCGGTTTGCAACACGGCTGCAGTCAGCGTGTAACTTTGGACTATGACAGGCTTCAGGCTGCGCTCAGGAAAGGTGTTTCTTGCCAGGATTAGCACAAGCTGCGACGCCTGTGACTCACGGGGAAATTAGACTGCGGCGTAGCAAAAGGCGGACGGGAGACAGGGAGCAGGTCGCTCCGTACAGCAGAAGGATGCAGTTGCGCTGGGGCTG
>NW_010270815.1:0-270 GCF_000690775.1 Eurypyga helias
TTTTTGTCCTGACATACCAAACTGTGTGAGCCAGGTCCGTTTAAGGGGTGGTTCAGCATAATTAGCAGAGTAGGAGCATTAATTAGTTAATTAGTTCGTTGGGCTGATCCCAGGCTCTGAAGTTGGTCACCAGAGGGTGAGCGTCTTCATTTTGGGTTTTGATAGGTGCCACCTGCATGCCAGGAGCACGGGGACATACCGGCAGCATCCCTGCCGACTCCGGCATGAAAAGTGCCGGGAAAAGGGACTTACTAGGAAAAAAAAAAAAAA
>NW_010270815.1:355-669 GCF_000690775.1 Eurypyga helias
TACGAAGTTAAAAATAGCAAATTGGCAGGCGCAAGGCTGAGACGGATCATCGTTAGTAATTAATTAATTGAGTCATGGATTTTTAAGGCCTGGAAGGATCATTTGGAGCAGGCAGCCTGTCTCTGGCAGAGGTGTCGAGGTGGTTGATTGAAGGGTTGGGGATGGAGAGCTGGTCCAGGTCCAGATGCTCTTCCCGCTCCATCCCACGGGGACCAGTCGCACTCCAGGTATCGCCCACCGAGCGCAGTTCAGTTGTTTCTCCAAAATTGGGGGGTGGGGGGTGCAGGTGGGGTTGGGGTATGGCTGGGTTCCTG
>NW_010270816.1:0-7187 GCF_000690775.1 Eurypyga helias
CGGTGCCCGGGCAGGGCTTGCCCAGCCTCTCGGGGCACCGGTGGGACGGACGGCGTAAAAGTTCCCCTTCCCCTGAGACGGCTGTGGCAATGGTGTTTAGAAGAGATGGGGTGTGAAGGACAACCGAGTCCTCCTGAGAGCCGTGGGCAGCCCTATCTGCCGCAGGCTCTGGCAGCTCGTGGGGGAGTGGGAGGCAGGGACTGGCCCTGTCGCAGGGCTGGGGTACGTCTCGAGTGTGCTGTGATTGTCCTCTGAGTCCTGCGGGCTTGGAGGAGCAGCTCACTGACCGAATTCCTGGTAATCCCCAGAGCTCCGAGATGACTGTGAGGAGCCAGCACTGTGTGGTCCATCTCACCAGCCCCTTCTTTGCAGGCACGGCTGCCGGACGGTCATTGCAAGCCGGAACCTGCAGCGAGTGTCGGAGGTGAGTCTGGGCTCCAGTGGGACAGGCAGGCAGAAGGGAGAGTTGTGAATGCATGGCAATCCTTCTGTCCTCTCCTCTGGGTGGAGCTGGGAGCTCTGGCAGTAGTGACACAGGAGAAATGGCTTACCAGTGCTGCCCTGTTTTCTCCTGGCTCTTAAGTGCTTCAGCACCAGCAGGCAGAGGTGGTGGGCAGGCTGGGTGCAGGTTTAGGGAGGGCTTTACCCACTGCATCTCAGGGTAGAGCTCAGTTAATTGTGGGACTTGCTACCTTCCCCCGCCAGATATCACGTTGCCTTTTTCTTGATGAGACAGAAAGAAACAAACTGTGGTGAAAGTTTGTCGGCAGGGAGGCGTCAGAGCCCAAGGTCGGACTTAGATCTCAGCTTTGAGTAGGACAAGACCCCCTTGTCCAAGGGTTGCATGGGTTGAGGTGGCTACTCTGAGCCCCAAAAGCTCAGTTATCTTGTCTTTTGAGTCAGAGAGGAGGAAGCAAGTCTGGAAAGCAGTGACTGAAGAAGCTGTGTTAGACCAGCTGCCCGAAGGATGGATGGGTAGAACAAACACCCGCTCCTGTGTGTCAGAGCCCGAGCTGGAGCTCAGCTGATCACGGTTCCTGCTCTTCACTAGGGCTAGTGCTGTGGTCTCGGGCTGAAAGCGGCCGTGACAGAACTTTGCAGTAGCACTGCGTAGACTTCACTGACAGAATTAAGATCAAAACCAGCGTTTGGAGTGAGCTGGCCTGACCCAGCTGCCTCCTGGAGGAGGTTAGTGCTGTCATGTCGTGTTCCCTCATGCTCACAGGCCAGAAAACAAGCTTCAAAGCTCAGCAGCTTTTTAATCCTCAGGGGCTGGAGTCTTCTGAGTGCACAGGGACTGCTTCCCCAGGTTCTTGGCGCTTGGTGTTTGTGTGTGGTAGCTGGGGCTCAAAGCTTCTCACAGAAGGGCCTGATGGGCCCAGGCAGGAACATGGAGTGTTGCTGGGTGTTGTGCAGCTGAGTTTGCATGTCTCCTGTGCTTAATTTGCTGGGGGGAGCCACGTTCTTAATGAGTTCCTCGGGAGTGGTTTGTGGCAAACACTGAGCCGGGCCGCTCTGCCCGCGAGGCAGAGACCTTGGCAACTGCAGGTCTGTGTTTGCGCTTTTGCCTCCTGCCATTTTTTGGAGCTAAAGGTTAATTTTGTCTGGGCTCATGCCAAAAATGCCTTGTTGGGGTCCAACCTTTGTACTTGCCCCTCAGAGATGTTGCTCGGGATGTGCTGCATCGATGACCGGCCATGGAGATAACTGAGTTCAGCGAGTCGTGGCCTCAGGGGCCAGCCTGGTGCTGGGTTGGGACACGGTGTGCAGGAGCTTTCTCTGGCTACCCCAGGGCTTTAGCTGCAGGGTGCTGCCTGGCTGAAGCTGGCCATGTTTAGGCTGGTCTCTGCCTGCAGTGTTTGCTGTGTGCTGGCAGGGATGTGGCTCCTGCCCGACTTCTTGCTTGCCTGTTACAAGCAAAGGTCTGGGCCTAACCCTTGCTGAAGGAGAGTCCCAGAAAGAATCTGAAGTCTTTTTTTTCCTTGCAGGCCTCGAAAAAGCTGGTGGCAGCCACTGGCCAGCAGTGCCTGCCTCTGTCCATAGATGTCAGGCAGCCCCAAACCATTGTGGCAGCAGTGGATGAGGCACTGAAGGAGTTCAAGCAGATTGACATCCTTGTTAACGGTGAGTGCTGGAGTGGGCAGGGGGAAAGACTACAGACTGGCTGCTAGGAAGGGCATTTTCCTGCATGGAGGTTGTGTTTGCCTAGTGTCTGGCTTACGCTGCTTTGGCCTGGGAGCACCTGGGCAGCCCCTGGGAGCGCAGAGGGGCTCAGAAGAAGCGGAGACCTGTTTGTGATGCGTGGCCATCCATGCTTGCCTGGGTGTGGGTTGTCCCCACTCCCATTGCACCAGCACACTCCTACCCTCAGGCTGGCCGTGCTGCTGGGCACCCAGAGCCACAAGCTGTTTATCCCCTTATCAGGGCTCTTGCCACGTGCTCTCCAGTCTACCCAGACAAGCGCTAGCTTGCCGTCCCTCTGGCAGAAGTGCACTGAACCTGCCTGATCTGTCCTGGCCCCATCCTGACTCTGCTCCTGGCTGCTTGTTCTTCAGGTGCAGCAGGAAACTTTCTGTGCCCGGCCAGCGCCCTGTCCTTCAACGCCTTCAAGACCGTGGTAGATATCGACACCATTGGCACCTTCAACACCTCCAAAGTCCTCTTTGAGAAATATTTCCGGGTAAGTGGAACTGGAGCTCCCAGCAGGTGGGGAGTTGTGTCAAACCCTGTGCTCCTGAAACGTTCAGGGAAGTGTGGCATGCAGAAAGGAGCACAGCAGCCATATAGCCAGGGCTGTGCTGCTGGGCCTCTGCCACCCACCCTGCTCAGATCGAGTCCATTCCTTCCTAGGGATGGCAGCCCATGTGCAGGAACTGGGAATCCTGCCTGTCCCTGTGGCTTTTGACTGTTGTGGCACCTTGCCATGCTCTGATGGGGAAAAGCTGTTCTCTGCTGCTCCTTTTCCTGCTCCTCTGCTTTCCCTTGGCCTTTGCTTGTCCCCTGCATCTCTCCTCTGGAAGGGGCCCGCTGCCCCAGTGATGGGTCAGCAGTGCAGAGGCGGCAGTGCCCACGGGTGGCCATCCCACCTAGCCCAGCTCTCTTGTTCCACCGCTCCCTGACGTGACTCCTTGTGCTGCTCCCGGCCTAGTGCCGTGTTTCCTTTCCTTCCCCAGGACCACGGTGGGGTCATTGTTAACATCACGGCAACCCTGAGCTACCGAGGGCAGGCCCTCCAGGTCCACGCTGGTACTGCTAAGGCTGCCATAGGTACCTAAACCCTCCTTGCTGGGGCGCTGTGAGCTGTGTGGGGCCAGCAAGGAAGCTGGTTCTTCCAGCTTGGGGTGGAATGGGAAGATTGGGATGGGAAGATCTCCTTGGGAGAGGTGAATATGAGTCGTGTGATTATTGTGTGCCTGGGTTTGGGATGAGGCTCCTCTCTTCCCGTGAGGCTCTTTTAGGGCCCTTTGCTCTTGGCCAGTCTCCTGTGGCTTTTTTCCCTCTCCCCAGATTTCCTGGGATGTCTCTGCTCTCCATTTCTCATTCCTGTTGTAATCCCTTCTCAGATGCCATGACCCGTCACCTTGCTGTGGAGTGGGGACCCAACAACATCCGAGTGAACAGCTTGGCACCGGGCCCCATTACAGGCACCGAGGGCTACCGGCGGCTGGGTAAGGCAACCCGAGCGCCTTGCTGGTGGCTTGTCTGGGAGGGGGACGGTGATGGACCCCCAGTGCCATACAGCTCGTGGGGGCGTGTGAGGCGGACGGGGCCATTGCTGCTGGGCACGGCCGTCCTGTGACTCGGCTGGCACGTCTCTTTGGGGGAGCAGCCTTTCCTGCATCCTCAGTACCTCACAGGACACTGATTTTTCTCTTTTGAGTGCAGCTTTTTGCATTCTCCGATGCCGAGATGCAACATGCTCCCCCAGCCGTCTGCCTTGCCGTCTGGTTTAGTGCTTGCAGAGTGCCAGTTCAGCCCTGAAGGCTGGGAAAACTGAGATCCTGTCCTGAACTCCCTGCTGCAGTACAAATCTCACTGCTTGGGCTTGAGCTGTCATGGTTTAACTCTTCTCAAGCCTTTGTCCCTGGGCTGTCCCCAGGGCTGTGACAGGATCTCCTCTAGATTCCCTGGGGCTCGCAGCAAGCCCTGCACAAGCAGTGCTGCAGCATCTGCAGGTAGCAGTGATGGGCAGGAGGCCCCACGGCCCTGCCTGACTCTCTTCTACCCCTCTTAGGTGGGAAATTTGCCGAGGAAGCGAGCCACTTTGCCACGATCCCCCTCCAGCGTGCAGGGAACAAGACGGAGATTGCCCACAGCACACTGTACCTGGCGAGCCCCCTCTCCTCCTACGTGACAGGCACCACCCTGGTCGTGGATGGCGGGAGCTGGCTGACCTCTGCCAACAACTTCTCTGCCTTGCTGGGTATTGCTTCATCCTCTGCTAAGCTCTAGGTGACGTGCATTTCCCCTCCGTGGGACTAGAGCAGGGTTCCTGTCAGAACCCCTGTTGCCCCGTGGCAGGGGCGTAGCTGCGTAGCAGGGGGTGCGGCACCGCCTTCTGTGGGTGCCTCGGTCACCTTGTACCAGCTCTGCCCCTCCTGCGGCAGCTGCGTGGTACATACTGTCTTGGGGAAAGGGCGAGAGGGTGCTGGGTGTCAGGGGCTCCAAGTGAGGGCAGCCAGCCCCCATCTCCACTTGGCAGCACTTGTTCTCAAACCTTCCTCTGCTTTTGGGGCAGGGTCACCTCCCCGTGCTGTTGTCACCCCCCGTGCTGTTGTCACCCCCCGTGCTGTTGTCACCCCTCGTGCTGCTGTCCCAGCAGGCACAGAGCACCATGGGGAACATCTCCGAGTCCTGGAGGGCAGTCCATGGCGTGACTTGGGGAGGGCAGGAGAACTCGCTGGGCTTTTCCTCTCGGCCTGCGGTTGACGCGGTATCTCTTGTCGTTCCCGCTGGAGGATGGTGCTGGACACCTGCGTGTCCCCTGAAGTGATGTGATACCCCTTTTCCGTGCCCCACCAGCAGGATGGGGCACAGAGAGTCCTGGTAGCCTGTGCCTCCCCCTTTCTTCCTTGCACGAGTCGCTGCAGCGTGCGGTTGAGTTGCACGTGGGACTCGCGTTGGCCGCGCGTGTCTGCAGCGCTGGGAAGGGAGCCGTTGCCCAGCACTTCCTGGGAGAGGGGTCTCCTCTCTTCCCTTGTCCCCCTGTTTGGGTCATTCCTGGACCTCTGTGAGCAGGGTAGGCCAAGACAGGACTGTACCTACTGCCACGCTCTCTTGCAGATTTCTGGGCTGCGGGAGCAAACAAAAATCAGTGATGGACAGCCTGGGGTTGGCCGACGGACAGAGACGTGACCAAACGGGACATCGCGGGGTGACGTCTGCCCGAGTCGGAGCTGATAGCTGCCGCTGCTGAGCAGTGGTGGTGGTGGAGACGCTGCCGATCCTGCATCTGCCTGGGGGAGGGAGCACTGTGTGCTGGGTGGGGAGCAAGCCCACCCCCATTCCGTGCCATTACTTTCTTCTGATCTGCTGTGGCAGGGGGGAGGGGGCACGCAGGGACAGTGCGGGGCGTGCAGGCTGCAATGTTCACTGCCCATTTGTGTCTCCATCTGAGTTGCTCTCCCGGCCTTTCCTGAGTCCCAGGCAGGGCTGCTCATCTTTCCTCTTCCTCCCCTCTCCCCCATCCCAGCCTGAGAGCTGCCCAAGACCCCCAGCAGCAGCTCTTTTTTGGGAGGGGGGAGTACAGCCCCTCGGGGGTTGAGATCAATTGTGCTGGGGGCAGCTCTGGCTTGGCAGTGGTAGCTGGCAGCTCTTGGAGGGGAAGCAAGGACCAAGACGGCCCCATCCCCTTCTTGGGGAGGGTCCTGGATGGGGCAGTGGTCCCAGAGGGTGATGCAGATGCCGCTGGGATGTCCCTTCCCCGGGAGCAGTGGTGACGTGAGGTCAGATCCCACCAGAGCTGGCTCTATACTGCCATGGACTGTAGCACTCTGTCTCTTGGGAACCTGAGGTGTCCAGTTGTCCGTCTGGTGCCCGTCTGTCTGTCCTGCCAGTGTCACGCTGTCCTCTTTCTCTGTACTGACACTACAGCTGAGGGTAAATCACGGGCTAGCTGAAATGCCGTCCTTACCGAGCTGATGAGCCGCAGGGGCCATGCTGGGCTGCTGGAGCCAAGCATGTCCCGGTGCCAGCGCCTCAAGGGACACACACCGCTCGTGTGCAGCAGCCTCCTGCTGCTGGCGGCTATTTTTAAGCTTATCCTGAATTCTGCAAAGCTTGTTTTCCTACTTGATTGCATTTCCTACTTGATTGTAGACTTGCCAGGTTTTGCTCCTTCCTCCAGGCCACGAATAAAGAACTTCCACCTGAGTAGCGACACTTGTTTGCCAGTGCAGGGCGTTCATCCTGCGGCGTCTGGCTGCTGGGAGTTTGGGAAAGTGCTTGTGCTCCTTGTCCTCTTGGGAGCCAGCAGCGGCCAGAGCTTTCGGAGGGCAAGTCATGTCTTTGGTCATCCCGTTGGTCCCAGCTGGGCGCTGGGGGAGGATGGAAAACCAGTGTTCCTACTGGCAGAGCCTTCTGCAGCCCCATACCTTGGCAGCTCCCTTGTCCCAGCACTCCAGGCCAGCGGTACTTGGGAACCTCCGCCCCCAGCCCCAGCTGGCTCTGGGGAGGGGGCTGCAGCAGCCGGTGGGTCCATCGGCAGAGGTGACGGGGAGCTGCTAGGAAGTTGGTGGGATACACACCGGCCCCTTCCGAAGGGATGGGGATGTGGTGCTTAGAATGGGGTCTAGGCGTTGTCCTTTGCTCAGGTTTCTCCTGGGATTTGCCTCCAGCCCCAATATCCCTCTTTCCGGACAACAGCATGAGTATTTTCTCCTGGAGAAGGCACCTGTGTGCTGATACCGCTCTGAGTTGTCCAGCTGCAGTCTTCCGCTCTGACCCGCATCCCTCGTCCTGGGAGGGCCTGGGTATTCGCTGCATCTCGTTTAACCGTGACCAAGTGAGTTGGGGACTGTCACCACGTGCAGTAACTGTCGTGGTCCCTCCGTGAGTGCGTGGGGGATGCAGAGACGCTCACGGGCTGCGGGGTGGAACCTGCTGTGACGTGACGGAGAGCCCTGTCCCCACGTGGGGTGCGTTGGCCCCTGCTGAGCCAGTGCGGGCAGGGCATGGTCCCTCCAGCC
>NW_010270817.1:0-1007 GCF_000690775.1 Eurypyga helias
CCAACGGGCTCCAGGCGACGTGTCCCCGCTTCCGCCTGGGCCCGGAGCGACGGGAGGCCGAGTGCTCGGTGTGCCGGGAGGGCACCTCTGTCTCCGTGGCCAAGGAGGGCTCTCTCCACCCGGATGCCCACGTCCAGTCCATGAAACCCAAGAGGAATGTGCCGGTGGACGTGTCGGAGGCTGAGCTACCGGGCTGCGTCCTCCCCGCCGACCGCCGGCCCTTCGATGCCGCCGCCGCTGCCGAAACTCCTTTGGGCTTCCGTGCTCCGGGGACTGCTGCGGGCCCCTGGCCAACTCGCCCGCCTGACTCCCTCTGATATCCCGGGTTTCCAATCAAGATGGAGACGAGGCTGGACGAGGCGCTGGCCTCCTTCACGTCAGACTGTGGGGTGGACCCACTGGATGGTGTCCCCTCACGTGGGGGGCGGCAGCAGCGCACTCAGCTTGTTCACCCGGACCCCCAGGTCCCTCTCCAGAGAGCTGCTCCCCAGCCGGGTAGATCCCAGCCTGTCCTGCACCCCTGGATTATGTTTTTCCAGGTGCAAGACCTTCAGCCTGGAAGCTTATTCAGGTCTTCCTGCAGCGTGACTCTCGCTTCCCAAGTGCCCGCTTCCCCACTCGGTTTGGGACCACCCGCAGACTTCCTGGTGGCACACTTGGGCCCGTCACCCGGATCGCTTAGGAAGCCACTCAGCAGCGTTAGGCCCAGTGTCGCTCCCTGGGGGAATGCCGCTTGTGGCAGGTTGCCAGCGGGAAAAGGAGCTGTTTACCGCCAGATCCTCACCCACTGCACGGGAGACGTGTCTGCACCGTGACACTCCCTTTCTCCAGGAGGAGACTGTGGGAAACTGCTGAAAGCCTCGAAGGAATCCAGGTAGATGATGTCCATCGCTCTGCCCACATCAAGTGGATCCGGTGGCCGGAATTCCTTTGTGCTGCTCTTGAGGTGCTCTCCTGCTGACCTGGGGTCCTTCTTCAGGCTCTGGGAGGGGATTCTGCCCCTGTAC
>NW_010270818.1:0-5345 GCF_000690775.1 Eurypyga helias
TAGGGCCGGGCAAAGCCCCTGCGGGCGAGCACAGCCGAGGCGCTGGAGGGGCTGTCGCTGCTGCATGCTGTCACAGCTCCCGCTTCCAAGCTGCCTCGCGAGCAGGGGCGACGAGAAAGTCGGAAGCGCGATTTCACGTCGCAGCGTGAAGATAACCTAGCAGGAGCTGCACCGCTGGCGATAGCCACGCCAGCGCGGGCAGGGCGGCACGATCTCAGCCCCTAGCGCGCCCTTTTCGGTTTGTAAAAGGAAAGCAATGAGGTATTTGGAACGTCAAGTGCTGTTTTTCCTTGCCAAGCCCTGACCCGTTTCCATTTTACGCCCCTAACAGGCACACAGGAGCCGCAGGGTGCCCGGGCCGTAACGTAGCCAGCAGCGGCCCTTCCCACGCACGGGGCCTACGGAACGGCCTGCGGAGAGCTGCCATCCCTTCCCCAGACACAATGGTACCGGCGGCATGCAGGCGTCCAGGAGCCCGCCGAGACGGTCAGCAATCCTCGCATGAGGCGAGGATGAAATCCAGCTTTTTCAGCCTGGACAAGGAAAGGCTTTGTGCGCTGCTGTCCACAGCTACCTCACCAGGCCGGGACGACGGAGCCTCTCACGGGTAGCAGGCACAGGTCAGAAGACAGGAAACTGTAGTTATCTGTAAGGGGGCTTAAATCTTTCTTTTTTTAAACCATGCTGGTGGTCAGTTAGTGGAACAGGTTGCCCTAATTGGCTGTGGAACCTTTGTCTTTGTAGTTGTTCAGACTGAGCTGGATGCAGCCCTGAGTAACCTCATCTAAACAGAATCACTGTGAGAAAGGGGCCGGACTAGATGACCTCTGGAGGACCTTCTCAACCTAAATTATCCTGTGGATCTATGAAAAAGTATTTCATTTTTAGTGATTAATTGAATTGCATTAGGTAAACACGAGGAATTTATTAATTTCTGTGTTAATTCACTGCACTGTATCTGTGAGCTGCCATTCGGTTGCACCGGATTATCGCCCTGCTCTGAAGTGCCTGCCTCATTTGCTCAGAACAGCTTCTGAGAGTAACCCAACGGTCAGCCGTTACCCTTCACGCTGTCTCGCCCTACCGGTCAGAACTCGGGGACGAGCAGCAAGGAAGACTCATCTTAAAGCATTCCTGTGCACCTCTGCAGTAACACCAGGCACCCAAAGCCTACCAACTCCAGAATGTTGCCAAATACTGACTTGCTACTCATACAGTCGTTAATAGTGATTTCAAGCAGATGGATGGTAAAATCTCATCTTTGTCAGCTGAAGAGCTGACAGCTTTCACAAGCATCCATGCAGCGTACCAGGTGCTTTAAACAAGATGCTGATGGAATCAGGATCTTGTACAGTTGTCACTGCTATGGTGACGCTCAGTGCCCTTTCCAGCCTTGTTTTAAATGACTGAAAATTCCTTTCCCTGTAACAAGCAGTTTTCCTTCCTCTCTTTCCCCCTCCAGTTTCTGGCTCCTTCACTTTCAAGTGTGTTAGCCAGCTCAAAAGCCTGCAATTTAATTCCAAACACAAGCAGCTCCTATGCCTTTTTTCTTAATAGCAAAAGACATCAATTGCTTGGAAGATAATGGTACAAATCCCACTAACGTAATCAAGCTTGACCTATTTTAAATGGGTTACATCCTTCATCCAGGCCTGTATCTGTTTTATTAACAAACCCCAAGCATGACATAGCTCACAGTACAACCCAAGGTGGCTATTACCACCACTGGGTTTTTGAAGCTCAAAGCACTGCAGTTAACAAAGCTATGAGACAGCTGCTTTCTTGGCTGCTGTAAGGGAACAAAGCAAGCTCTCAAAGCTAACAGGTATGAAGATGTGTCATCTTAACACCTGTGACGAGGATACCATCTTAAATTGGTATCTGATTCAGACAATAGAGAAGGTTCATTTTCTCCTACGCTTCCACCAAGTCAGAGGACATTGCCTTGCCAAGGTTACTACAGCCCATCAGAACCATGGTGAAGTTTGGGTACGCTGCCTACCCAGTTACGGAAGTGGACAGGTATGTGCTTCACAGGAAGAATTTAACCAATGGCCACTCGCTCCAGCAGTGAGGAATTACTAAGGGAACCCCTGTCTGCATGCCTAAGTTAATTACAAACCTAAATGGGCTTGAAGTAGATGCATGCCATCAGCTGCATCTGAAGCCTGTTCAACCTGTTACCAGTGTTGCAAGTGCTGCCGATTCGGTTGCAGCTGCAGAAGAAGGGCCATGCTGGGTCAAGAAACCCATTCTCAGTGAATGAGTGCAAGGCAGGACCTTCACAGCCATCCTTTTCCTGACAGCAGCTTCCGGCAATCCATGGTTTTGTTACTTCCGACCCAGGGGTTGCATGCGAACCTTTGTGTGCAAGAGCCACGCCACCCATGAAACCACCGTTCCCTTCTTTCACCCTCTGTAACCCCTCGCACCGTGTGCTCCACAACGGAAAGGCATTAGTCTTTGTACGCCACGTGCAGGCAGCACCGTTTCACACGCCCTTAGCTTGCCTCTCTAAGCTCAGAAACCTCTCTTCATGCCATCTGACACAGATGCAGAATAAAGGGGCAGTCACCTGCTGTTCTGCCCTTCAGGCGAGGACAGCTTCTCAAACGTCAGCCCCCTCGTCCCCGAGGGCGGAGCCGTTCATGGAACGCTAACAGAACGTGTGCTAGCACAGCAGATTGTCGAAGAAACCGAATGTTTTATGGCAAGAAGATGACTGTCAGTCTGCAAGACCAGACGTGGTTACTTCACAGGCTAATTCCCTCCAGCGTATCCCTCACAGCTGAGGAGAACATGGCAAAACTTGTGAAAGTTAGTCAGATGTTTATTCAGCATGACCAAGAGTGTCAAGTTAGCGCTTTCCACCAACCCGGGGAGCAGAAACCTTGACTGGTTTCACGATCTTCTGCTTAGGTGCTGCCTTCGTAGGAGCCTGCGGAGAAATGACAAAGCCTGAGTGGAGAGGCAACCCATCTGCAGTCCTAAAGTGCTCCTGGGTATTTAAGGTTCTTGAGGGCAGTTAGGCAGCTTACATCATCTATCAGGTTAGAGTAACGGTAACAGTTTGTTACACACATACCACCATCAGCCCACAACACGCATGACGCCACCGATGGCATTACTTCATAAATAACAACAAAATAGATGTTAGCATTCATCACCACACTGCTGTATTATGTACGTTTACAAGAATCAGTGCAAGTTTCTGGACAGCAAGATGTCACACCCAGACAAATCTTTAGCTATCAAGAATCTCTGACGTAGGGTCAGAGTTGTTTTACTGTAATATTTATTTTTTCTGTAAAAAAGGGTTCATTCTATTCTGCTGTTTGGGTATGTTTAACTTGAGTAGAAACGTTTGGTCAAGGTGCTTCCAGATAAAAATAGGTTTAAAAAAAAAAAAGCTTCTTCCAAGCACAAATGGGAATTTCCCATGAAGCACCCCATCAGAATGCTGTGCTACAGCACTGCAGATCCCATCTCATTATTTCTGTCCACCTGCTGTGTCTTACCTTTGCAGCAGAAACAGCCGTTTTCTTGGTGGCCTGCTTAGCCTTCTTGGCTTCTTTTGCAGCCCTGTTAATTCACACACAGAGTTACTCGTGTCTGCCAGACACTCTTGCTTTGTCCCAGCACTGCAAGATCTCCCTAAGATCAGGAAAGGAATGCACAGTTCCAGGTTTATCCTTGGCATTTGGTACCCTCTAGGGAGATGGCAGACAGCAGAACTGTGACAAAAGCAGCGTTTTCATGAAGAGAGAGGGCAAGTACAGGCCCTTCTCTGCTCCTCTCTCTTGCTGAGATTGCTCAGTGTTACCTCCAAATACACTGACTAAAAAAACCCAACAAAAACCACAACCAAAAAAGCACATTTACGAAACACGGAGCTCCTCTAGGGTTTTAAGCTCTAGCACAAAAAGCATTAACGAACTTTGAAAAGCCTGGGATAGCTCCATTTATCTCTGAATTCTCACCTAATAGCTTGTTCCCTCTGCGCCTTTCGTACTTCAGGTTTCTGGTTTCGCTTCGCCATAATCTCAGCTAGAGATGCACCAGTGATGGCCCTCTGAAACTTAACAGCACGACGCGTACGCTTCTTCTGGACCTCTTCCTAAAACGGCAGAGGATGAAGACAGACAATGAGTATCACAAGCCATGAAATAAAAGGCTACAATTGCAGAAACAAGCTGCTCTTTCACCGTTACTGGCCAGTCTCGGGCCTGGCTATACGAGCCACGCTTTGCTGAACACCGCAACTCCTAGTGGAAAATGTCACTTACCGACTGCCCTTTCTTGTGCTTACGCCTGTACAGCACAGTCCAGTTGATTTGCCGGGGGTTTCTCTTGGAAAGGAATGCAGACTCACATTTTGCGTTCAAGAACTGGAAAACCTGGGAAGAGACAGTATTTTGCGTCAGCGTTGTTTCTGTGGAAGGCATCAGTACAGTCTGCATTAACATATCCAGAATTCTTCGATTCGGTGGTTTTCGACAGCGATGCTTTTGTGTTTCTCTACACTTTCTCTGACAAAGCTTTAGAACCAATTACATGGTTTGGAATTTTCATTCAACTTATACACTGATGTCTTACAAGGCATTCCATTATAAGGAATTTAATTCTCTCACAATAAAGCCTAGCGTTACCTTTTTTTATTTTCAAACCACAGTGAAGCAGCTTGTTTTTTGTGAGGGAAGCTGCAAGTACTGCTTGCATCCATGGCTGCGCTGCATTCTAGGCACAACATGCACAGCCATATCCAGCCTCGTACTTTCCAAGTGCCTGTCCTGAAGGAACTATGCACTTCCTGTATGCGTAAACGAGCCCATTCCTGGTGTAAGCAACCAGTACTCCCCCCGGTTTCTTCCTGCATGGCTACGCTAACCCTCTTGCCTAGAAAAACTGGCAGAATGAGCAGCCTGTTTTGTTTTGAGCTAGACAATTAAATCTGAAGTATAAACAAATTCCCAGGAGAGCACCCGAGGGTTCAGCCAGTCCATTTACTCAGCTATCATTTCCTAGGAGATTCGGTACAGCAGGACTACTGCACTGGAATACTCAACCCCCAAACTCTCCTTTGTAGATATGGAAATCGTATTTCCATGTGACAGTCGTACCTGTGTAAGAAATGACAGCCCAAAAGGACTGCCGTCCCCGTTTTATCCCAGCGATCCGCACCTAAATTAGTTACAACTCCATCTGTTTACTTCAGCAAGTCTCAGCATTTGACGCAGCGTGTCAAAATAGTATTTTCTAAAGAACTTCGGTACTTCGGCCCAGATCCTTTCACACAGCCTTCCCAAACCCCGAGCTACAGCACAATCACGGTTCTCCCGCGGACC
>NW_010270819.1:0-6102 GCF_000690775.1 Eurypyga helias
AATCAGTTCCCTGTAGAGGCTAAAACCTCAGCCTGAGGAGTGCACATCTAGGTATGCCTCTTATTCACCTTCTACTTCAGCTGTTGGTGCCCAGAACCTTGTGAAATACTCAGCACCCATCCTGATGGTGTGGCCTCCAGCCTTCTCTGCCCATAGAATCATAGAATGGTTTGGGTTGGAAGGGACCTTAAAGATCATCTAGTTTGAAGACCCCTACCCCCTGCCATGGACAGGAACACCTTCCACTAGACCAGGTTGCTCAAAGCCTCGTCCAGCCTGGCCTTGAACACTTCCAGGGATGGGGCATCCACAGCTTCTCTGGGCAACCTGCTCCAGTGCCTCACCACCTTCTCCCTGAAGAACTTCTTTCTGATATCTAATCTAAACCTCCCCATTTTCAATTTAAACCCCTTGTCCTGTCACTACAGGCTCTTGTAAAAAGTCCCCCCGCAGCTTCCTTGTAGGCCCCATCTTTTCTCCTGTTCTCCTCTGTCCCTGCATTCTCACAGGGCAGCCCAGAAACAATGAGAAACACCAGATTTTAATGAAGAAGCTGCCTAGAAAACGTGAAAATAAGAAATATGTTCTGCTTTAGTATAATAGTTTTTTCCCTAGGATTTCTTTGCAAATTCTTCCTAGTTTCTGAGAATGTCTTGGATAGAGGCTGAAGCTGCACTTTGATAAACTTTGTGAATGTTTTGATTACATCAGAACTAAAAGTCTCCAGATGGTTATTAAGTGTGAAAGAAAATAATCTACAAGACAACAGGAGTCCTTTAGCAAACATGTAATACGTCCGCATATTTCCATGGTTAGATATGTGTTTCAATTTGCTGATACAAATGTAAGCATTTTGCATTTAGGTACGCTGAGTTGCTGTGTTACTGTGCCCTGTTCTTTGTCTGCATTTGCACGCCTCGTTGTTCATGGTAGTACAGGTGGTGATGCTTATGTCAGCATCACAGATGCCAGGTCATGTTAGCTTGTGACCAGATTTCCCCTTGGAATACATCCCCACCACTTGCCCCTCCAACATTCTGTACCTGTACAAGCTGCCTGTGCATTAGGCAGGTAAGCATTTATCTTCCTGAAATCCCTCTGGCGTGGAAAAAAACACTTCCCTCCATAGCCATTCCTTACAGGGTGGGAAGGGAGGGAACAGATCTGTACAGATGCTTAAGCAACTAGTCACAATTGCTTTAGGGGTAATGAGACATCTGAGTTGCTTATTAACCATGATCAATGAATTTGTCCAGCTTCTGGAATAAGCAGGTACTGAACTCAATTTGTCCTGATCTTTTTCTATTTTCTGAAACAAGAATGAGCCTATCTGCCTTTTTTTTTTTTTCCCCCCCTTCTGACACAGCACCATATAGGCTTCCCTCAGATTTTTTCTTTGCCTAAGCCAACACCCTTCTTTGGCTGCATCTGATTATTTCCTAATTGTTTCTCTTTCGCTTTCACCTCTTGTTCTTTTTTGTTTTGTTTTGTTTCCTCCTTCTATTTTTAATTTTGCCTTTTTTTTTTTCCTTCACTTTCATGTTGATCCAGAGAACCTGATCTCCGAAGGGAAATCCATGAAATAAGCCATGTGGTTGCACTGATAGCGTGTACTGGGCCTCCTTGTCCTTTGTGGACAAGATTTTTGAACACAGCTGCAACAGCTTTCAGTGCATAGGGCAGTGTGGTTGCCTTTATATTTTATTGTGATCAGCAAACCACAGGTCACTTAAATAAAGGCTTAGGACTCTCTTAGAAAGACCCTTAAGGATATACTTACTGTCAGGCATGTGCTTGATTTGTGTTGACTTTGTATGTCTATGCATTTTAGTTGATAAGGGTGCTTTTCTCACACAGGAAAAAGGGTTCTTATGCTTTACACTTGCAACTACTATGCTGTGACAGATCTGTAGAGTCAGACAAAGGTTTAAAGGCTGGAAGACACTGTTCTGATAATCCTGATAGACATCTGGAATACCTGAGGTGAAAGAACCCCATTTCTTCTTTAGTAGCCTTTTAACATCTTGTGGAGACACAGTTAACTTTATTGTTGCTAGTATCTTATCACCACTACATAAAATCCTCCCAGACTTGTGCATGTCTGTAATTATCCACCTGGCACATGAATAATATTTTCGCAATGTCATGCTTGTTGTCATCACGGTATTCGGTTACAGGCGTCATTTCAGTTATTAATTGTTCTGTTGTCTTTACTGCAGCACTGTGCATCTGCTGATGTTAGAGAACTACAGAGGACCAAGTCTTCTGCTTTATAAGATCATCCTTCTTCTCTTGCAATAGGAGAATCATAGGCACAGGGCAGTAAAATTAATGTCTGGATCAAGGAAAGGGAGAGGCACTGCACTCACAGCTAGACCAGTGCCATAATGTCAGAGGCAGCATGCCTTGGTTTTACTGCACCACTGAAGTAAGCTCAGTGGATTGTTTTGCCATAGCTTACATAGGCTTAATTTCTATGTTGCTCTGCTGTATCTATAGTGTTTCCTGTAATACTTAGAGGTAGAGTAGTAGAGCTACTGCTAGAACTGTTTGAAGACCTCACCTTCGTTCCAGCAATAGCTAGTTGAAGTCTGCATATCTAAACCTGAATAAAAGTTTGGCTGGGATTTTCGAAGGAGTGACAGACCCTACTTCCCAGTGTCCTGTTTCTTTTGACTGTGTTTCATCTAAATTCTCCTTCATTCTTTATACTCTCTGTTTTCCACAAACTGAGATTTCAGATCAGAAGTCTTGCTCCCTCTGCCTCGGTCTTGAAATCCATATTAGTTCATAATCTAAACTACAGGTACTCAGAGCAAGTGCTGGAGGAGCAACTTTTCATCCTGCCAAAATACAAGAGACGACAAACAAAGGTTGTTTCCCTTTTGTTCCCAGTCTATAGTAGGTCTGATCACTACGAGACCGCCCAAAAAGAAGCCAGGGGACCTTCTCCTTGGTTATGTGGTAGGTTGCCCACCCCTTGAACTGGCAGTTCTCAGTCTCCCAAGCAGGGTTTTTTCAGCCTTGGGTGAGAAAGGTAGTATCAGCCTCTGTTACTGATTTGTGTCCATGGCTGGAGCTGCATGGCACTGGGCAGTACTCCTGCAGACTGAGTCTACTTTAGTCTTCAGATTCTTGGGACACCATTTCCATCTATGTTTATAAATTTTACTAGAGCAGAACTAAAGTATTTTTAAAATTGCTGTTTGTCATAGTTTTCTGGATTTCCATGTCATGGTGAGAAAAAAATCTGCCCATCATCTGCCTGTGGGCCAGGCAGCCCATGGTGAAATAGGGGACCTAAAATACAGGCAGAAATCCACCAGGTTCAGTGTATATAACTATGCCCAAATCACTCACAGCACAGCAGAGAGATGGTCTAGCTTGCAGAGGAAAGTGTCTCTCTACGAGCTCTGAAAGGATGAACATAACGAACCTGTGAGCTGGCAGTATGTTTTTCCATTTGATAAGATGCCAGTACCTGGTTTGCAAAGTCATTGATAGGGCTATTTAGCAAGCAGCATAAACTTGCTGATGTGTGAACTAATCCTGCTTATGCCAATGCAGGAGGTTGGTTAGTCTGCTTGCTCTTACCTTCCAAAGATACCCAGCTATCTTTTTATGCTTGACAAAAGGCTATGTGTTCCTTCCATAATGCAGTGACACGTGGTCTTCTCTGCATTAGTTACTAAGCAGTGTTAAGGTATTTTATTATATCTAGTGGTGGGTAAGCTTCAAAATGCTTGGCAGATCAGTGAATCACTTGAACCCTTTTGATCCAAAATGCTTGCTGGAGAAGGAATAGTTCCCAGAGCTGCTCTGACGAAAACTTTGATTGGTGGTCCACTTGACAAAAAAAGGAAAAATGTAAAATACATAGTGAGTGCAGAGGTGGCATTGAGAAGCTTCTGCTGAATGCAGGGTTTCAGGGTCCTGCAATGCTGAGCGGTGGCCAAACATATAGAAAGGGATTCTTCTTGCTCCAAAATTCCTGACAGCTGGATAAAGGCAAGGAATTGCAAGGATGCTTGTGGTGCACTGAGTTTGAGCCATACTTAAGCTAGAAGATCACCCCATTACAGTCCAATCTATGTCTTGTTTAACATGCATAGATGTATCAACAGCTTAAAATTAGTTTAGTGAAGAAGAGGGCACTGTGCATGAATTACAGTATTTTTTAGCAGGATAGAATTATCTGTGACCAATGGTAAATTTCTATATGCCTTGTTAATGTAAAAATTTAGACCTAGAACTCTTCTGAGGAAGAATCTATGGTGAGGTCCGTTCAGTTATTCTGCTGAATTCTCTGGTCCTGCGCCAGTTTGGCCCTGCTATGAGTTTGGACCCATTTAAACTCTCAGGTCATACCTCAATGAGATGCACGGATCTACTTGAATTGCAAGGCAGATGTGTCATTCCCTGGAAACTGATAGGCACATATGCTTATTTAGACATACATGCCTTTTGAATTTTTGTTATAATGATTAAATCCTTACTAATGACTCTCTGATAATGAAGGGGTAGCCTAAAAATTGGTATTTCATGTGTCTAAACCAGTGGTGTTTTGGAATGAAATTCTGGAGTATGAGGTAAATGGCAAAATACATGTTTAGATACATGTGGTAAGGTTGGCAAGATATATTTTCAAAAGCAGGAATCTAAAATAAGGTCTTAAAGCCACAGTTAGAAAGCTAAATAAATAATTGGGCTTTTTTAAAGGGTGAACACCTGTGAGCTGCCTGGTGAGAGCACCAAATACAGATTCCAACACTTATCTTGCCATTGAAAGACAGTACCAAATTCTCTTAATTTCTCACCAGGATTCTAGGCCTAAGCATCTACATTCACACAGCCAGGTAGCACCTGGGTCTCCGAGGGCAGGCAAGGCTCTTCTGAAAGTGTAGAGCCACCCTGATAGACAGAGGAGACACAGGGACTCCAGTGGACTGGAAGATGTATGCACTTAGTCTGAGTGAACATATATTTCAGCTCCTAATTTTAAAATCCTAATGCATTTAGATCTATTCTGTAAGCAGTTCAATTTGTAGCATCGTTAGAGATTCACGTTTGCTTTTACTTAAAGAGCTGGCTGTTGTTGGTGATGTTATCAGTAAGGACTATGTTACCTCATCCCCGTGCCAGTCTTTTAGATCATTGGTGCTTGGGAAGCAGTTGGCTGATACAGGAACAGTGGATGAAGCTGGGGCTTTATATTCATGCACCCTCTCTTTTCCCACTGAAACAGGTGGGAACACGCCAACACATATGTGTATTCCTTCACAGACATAGCCATCCTTCTCCTACTTTCCCAGTTCATCATCTCAGTTCCCCCAGAGAAGGGTGGAATACTGATGTAAGACACTGTTTAGATGGCTGTCCCCTCCCTTGAACTGGAGTCTGATGACATGTCTGCTAAAATGTGTCAGACAGCTGAGGAAAGAGAGGGAGCAAGAGTGATGTAGAGGGAAGTCTGGGTGAAGGGATTTGGTTTTAATTAAAACAAGTAAAGCCATGTTTTCCAAGGCCCAGACTGCATTCAAATCTGGCAGAAGCTGCTGGGTGAAAATGAATTTTCAGGTGGCCTGGTTGTTTTCCAAGGGATCCTCTGCTGCAGGAAAGCCATGATGCCAGGACACATTTGTCCTGGGATTGTTGGGTGCTCACATTGAAGGAGACCACTGAAGGAGTCTGAGGTGGGACCAGACAGTGACTAAGCTGATAACCCCAAAACTTTTCTGCTGCAGACCAGAAACAGCATTTTCCTGGCTGGAAATGCATTTTTTTCACTCCCTTTGGTCAAAAGGTCAAACACATAAATCTGTTCCTTAGTCCTCACCAGCCCCTGGGAGGCCCTGGGAAGGTCCTGGTTCTGCCACTGGCCATGTACCGACAGGTTCCCCTTTCCTGTGTGTCTCTTGTCCCTGCTCTCCATTGCAGTGGAGACTTCAAGGCACCCAGGGCAAAAAAGTTCCTCTTTACATGTTCGTGTTGTGTATAGCATGGAGGGACAGCAGTCTCATCAGGGTCCCCAGGCACTACCACGACAAGAATTGAACAAATAAAACAGAGTCAGTGCTACTGAGCCTCCTGCAATCACCTACA
>NW_010270820.1:0-85512 GCF_000690775.1 Eurypyga helias
AAGATGGCGGCGTGGCGCCTCGCGCCCCCTGGCCACAGCCGCCCCGGCGAGAAACTGCCGCGGCCCCGGGTACCAGGCCCGCCTGTGCCCTCACCCCGCAGCCCTGCAGCACCCAGGCGGTTCCCCCGGTTGTCGGCCTGTAGACACCATTTTTCTTTTCTTTTTTTATTTTTTTTTAATGCCTTTTTTTTTTCTTTCCCCCCAAGTGCCTCCCAGCCAGCCTGAGGAGCTATGCAGCAGTCCCTGGGCGAGGGAGGCAGGGGCTGTGTGGCGTTGTGGTGCCATCCCAGCTGCCAGGGGCAGTGGAGGTGTGTGAGAGAGGTTCTCTGGGCAGCCCCTGGCAGGGAAAAATGCGCTGCCACATCCCTCCACTGCCGACATGTCCCCAGCAAGGACAGGAGCTCAGCGAGGACTTTAGGAGGCTGGTTGACTTTAGCATAATGGTTTCCCACCAGTTTGCAGACTCCTAAATATTTCTGAGGTTACTGGCAACGCGCTTTGCCCGTACCTCTCTCCTAGCGATCACAAGGTGGCCCCTTGGAATGCCAGGGGAGAGCACCCACAGTGAGGGTCGACAGGCCGCTGATCGCACACTGATGTCCAGAGTGGCTCAAATCTGCATGGGGAAGGTGAACTGAATCTCCCCTCTCCTCCTTTCCATCCTCCAGCCCTCACAGGCACCTCCTCCCACATGGCTGGCCCCTCTCACATTTGTGCTTGCCCAGTAGCAAAACCTCACATGTAGATGGCCTGTGGAACAAAGAAACGTGAGGGTCCAAATCCTGGTAAAACCAGATGCCAGAACAGCTGGAGAATGCAAGTCCAGCACTCCTGAAAGCACATTTCTCCAGGAGGCTTTTCAGTTCCTGCTGGAGGACTGGGGAGAAGGGGGACCCTCACCTCCATCCAACACTAGCACTCGCTGAAGAACAGTAACCCTGCACCACCAAAGATGGACAAGTCCAGACGAAAGATGTGGCACCCAAACACCCCAAGCCACCAGACCTGCCTAGCACACACCCACTCCAAGCAGCTTTGCCTTCCTCTCTCCATGTGTCCTGTTGTCTTCAACACCTCCAAGGAATGACTGTGTGTGAGGGGTGCAGGGATCTCTGCTGGGAAGAAGTATCTGCTTGGTGAACTCTCAGCCTTTTTTCCTCATTAGAGGGTGCAAACTAGATCATTGCACTTATCTCTTCTGATCTTAAAACTTTTCACTTCCCTTTGTCATCCTTGACAGCTCTGGAAAGCCCTCAGAGCCTGTTCTAGAGGTCTTATAAACCTCTGCACCTTCCCTTAAAAACAGATCTTAGATCCATTGAATTGCAATGGCATGAAAGGCTTTGGGGCAAAAGATGGAGTGGAAAATGTGATAGGTGTTCTTTTATTAAAAACCCCAAAACAAATAGCAGAGATTGTTCTTTCTACACAGGGGGTTTGGTGTACAGGAGTTTACTAACTCAGTTAAAAATAAACCAATTCCAAATTGACTGGCATGAAAAGTCAGTTTAAAAAAAAAAAAAAGCGCTTATAAACTGTAGGAAACAAAATGATTTTTGGAAACATATTTTCCCTTAATTGGACATCTATTTCTGGATGGAGTAATTTGTGTATGGAATCTAGCCGTATGGCTTTTGTTTGACAGTGAAGTGATCAGTTCCTCAAAGTGTGAATGTCATGTGGAACACTCCATCACTGCCTTAAAAAGGACTCCTGCCCTAGCAGGGGTTTGTCAGCAGTTTCAGAGGGTGGAGAATCAAGCTGTGTTCTAATCCCTAATTGTGTGTGATCAGATAATGGCCTTTTCATGGTAGCAATGGCTTTGTGGATTGTATTTAGAGCCCCAAGGAGGGGGTGGATTCCCATGTGCTAGTGCTGCAATGGGTCAGCATAGTACAGGATCTGTTGCTTTTACAGGCCTTACAGGAAAGGCAAGTCGAGGTGGATCTGCGTACATGACGATGGGGTGATGACTAATGCTGGGCAGTGCAGCTAATGCCCCCAGTGCTTTGTTTCCCCACCCTGAAAGACTGCAGGAACATCTACCCCAACCATTAAGAGCTCTCTCCCAGTCTTCCATCTCTTTTTACATCATCTCTCCTTAACTCTTCTATTCCCACAGCAAAATCAACTTGACCAGGTTCCTTATCCTGCAGATGTCAAAGCTTGTGAGACCTAATAATACAGCTCTTTTAAAAGCCCAGCCCAATAAGGTCAAAAGCTGCCCCCATCCCCATCCTCCAGCATGATCTCACTGCCACCAGTCAAGCGCTGGGTGCGCAGCAGCAGCCATACCCACTGTTGTTTGACTTCCAGGTATCTCTTGGCATGGGTATTTGGACTTCCCTGTACCCTTTTGCAAGCATTCCTAAGCCTCACAGTGTCTACCTCAGCAATATTAATAGCCTAGTTTTGCAGAAGATGGAACTGATGCCATACAGTTGAATCTCTGTCCCATTGCAGACAGGACTTTTCTCTTGCTCCAGAAGTCCTGACTCCAAGTGCACTGAACAACCACTAAGCAACACAGATTTCTGTCACACCCCAGTCTGAGGCATAAATTCATGTTCTTCATCTTCACTGAGATTTAATTTGGGACTGCTCCCAGCCCCCTCCCAACTCCATAACATCCAAATTAACCCTTTCACCGGATGGTGACCACAGCTCTTATCCCCACGCACACTCAAGCTTTGGAGAGATTCCAGTTCAGACCTTTGCAGCTCAGCACCATTTCTAGCTACCACATGTTACCTCTCCTTAGTCCAAAAGCCTTCTGCATCGAGTTTCCAAGATGCTGGCTGTCAGCATGCAGACATGAAAACCAGCATCCCGCCTCCCTCCGCCTTCCTTTCCTACTTCTGTATGCTACTGCAGAGTCTCTTGGGTTCCTGCCACATGGAGCTAATCCCATAAAGTGACTCTAGCTATCTCTGGCAGATGGATATTGATCACCTGCCTTCACAGGGACTCCCCACAAATGGCATAATTTCCCAGTATATTCCCCCACCCTCAGACCTGAAACATTTCATTGCCAAGACATCACACAGGGCTCCTAACATCGACCTACCTTCTCTCATCCCCTCTAGTTAACTAGACTCTTCACAAGAAAGAAAAGCAGTCATGAGTCCTTCAAGGGAAAGATGTTTTCCTCTCTTTCCCCCTCCACCTACATGGCATGAATCTTAAGCTGTGTTTCACAGGTTTGATTTGAAGTTAAGTTTCTTACTTCTGGCAGAATCTGCCTCCGCGTCCTCTCTACTCATTCAGTGAGTGACACTAATCAGTGGTGTGGGAGGTAAGGACAATATCAAGCACTGAGGTGATTGACAAGCCTCACTCAGAATGTACATGTACCCCAACAGGTATACGAGGGTGAAATAGAGTGGATCTATCAATATCATTGCCCATCGCTGGCTGCAGTTCTTCATTGAAATTAATGGTTCACTGAGTGGAGAAGAATAAACAAAGCAAGTTTTTCCCCCAAGAGCCCTATTTGGTAAAGGGTTTAGGGTTTGGGGTTTTTTTTTCCTGTTAAATGAGCAAATGCCTCCGTATTAATCACAATATGTAATCGACATGAAAAATCAGTCCCTGCTGGGCAGGGAAAGATACTTTGAATTATCTCAGCAGGAGAGCTGGCACTAATTTACTGCTGTTGTGCTCTGAGTACTCCTGATGCAAAAGATGAATGGAGCTGAAGGTTTGTAACTTGACTTGCAACTACGTTTAGGCTTTTTGCATAGCATCAGCAGGGCAGCGTAAATTGGCACGAGACCCTTGAAACATAGTTAGGGTCAGCAACCTGGTCCTGTATGGCCTGCCCTTATGCCTCAATTTCTTTTCTTTTTGAGCAGTCTTCCTTCCCTCCTCCACACCACATATATTTTTTTTTGCCACCCCGTAGACTTAGATCTAGAAACGTACTGCTAATTCTCTGCAGTGCCTTCTAAAAGGGTGTGTTTCATGCCCATTCTAGTTTGTTTCCATGAATTTGCCAGTGGTCCATTTTGTAAGCAGAGATAGAGCTAAAGGAAGTAGCCACAGCTCTGTTTATTGAAGAGAAGTGAAGGATATACCTGAAGGGGGCCTACAAGGAAGCTGGGGGGGACTTTTTACAAGGGCCTGTAGTGACAGGACAAGGGGTAACGGGATTAAATTGAAAGTGGGGAGATTTAGATTGGATATCAGGAAGAAGTTTTTCATGGAGAGGGTGGTGAGGCACTGGAACAGGTTGCCCAGAGAAGCTGTGGATGCCCCATCCCTGGAAGTGTTCAAGGCCAGGCTGGATGAGGCTTTGAGCAACCTGGTCTAGTGGAAGGTGTCCCTGCCCGTGGCAGGGGGGTTGGAACTGCATGGTTGTTAAGGTCCTTTCCAACCCAAACCATTCTGTGATTCTATGATTCTCTGATATTGTTGTTTCACACTATGAGCAGGTTACATCAGAGGTATTTCCAAACCCTGTAACCTTTTCAACCCTGTTCCTTGAATGGTACTGTAGGCTACAGTTATATTAGAAAATTAAATGTAGGATCATCCTCTGGCACTGAAACCAACTGGAATGGAAAGGGCTGCATTCACTCCACTAAACATCGCTACCTTCAAGAAGTGGGTGGCTTCCTGCAAACACCTTGTGAAGAATTGTTCCTGGCCTGGGCTAAATCACAGACTGCTTGAGAGAATTGTCTGAGAGGACCTTCCTTGGTCTGGGCCAAAGCCATGACAGGGAATGTATAAGCAATTTAACAGAGTGGGTGAGAGCTCTGGAGTCTGGGAGCATGCCCTGCCACCATTCAGTTTATTATTATAGTCATAGCCAAGATGCCTCTTGCCTTTGAGCATTTGATTTTGTAAACTCTCCAACACAACTGCCAGCTCAAAGCCCTTTCTTCTGTGTCAATGAGGGGTGACAGTGGATCAGAGAAGAAGGGAAGGTGGAGGCAGCTCAAGTCCTGCTGGGGGGGAGCAAAAACCAGCAGCAGGCAGGAATCTCCCATATGGTATCTCAGAAGCAAGGCAGAGGCTCACGTTGCTCCATCTCCTAGCAAGAGAACACCAGAGACTATAACTGCCCAGGTGGGAAACTCTCCCAGCTTTCTTGGTGGCTTCTGTTTCTTAGTCTCCCTCTGCCTCAATGTGCATTCGCTGCTTCTGTGAGTGAGCTGGGAAGCTGCACTCCCCAGCCTGGGGAAGAACTCAAGACTTCTAGCCAAGGATGAGACTTGTACTTCCAACAGAGAAGGTACCACTTTAAGTACTGTTCAGCTTCTCAGGTTTTCTGGTCAGCTATAGAAGAGCAAGTCTTCGAAGAATTAGTTTCCAGTGTCTGGTTAACATTTTTAGCTTTTTAGGCTTGTGTCAGATTGCATGCTAGAATGGGCTCACTCTGGCAACATATTCTCACAGCTAACCTGAGGGCACGGGTGTTGGTGATACTTTGCGCTTGGGCTGGTGCTTTCACATCAGCCCAGCAAGTCACAGGCCACCGGTGCCCAACTACTACTGCTGGCCTGATGTCAAGCCCCAGGCCCCAGGCAGAGCACTACTGGTCACGTAGTTAATGTCTGACATACTCAGCTCCTTGGACATCTTTTTGGTCATCTGAGTTTGCTTCCCAAAGTCTCTTGTTTTCCTCAGAATTACTTGAGTTGAAACAAAAGGCTTTCTTCTCTTTTCCTGTCTCTTCCTGAGAAAGAGAGTGGAGCCTGCAGATGGCCAGAGCCCGGGCGCATGAGCGCAGCTCTGGAATGCTTCTCCTGGGTCAGGGTGTCCATTTCCTGACTGCAACAGCCTATCATGTCACACAAGCTTCTTCATAATGCGTCAAACTTATCTTTAAAAATAGTCAGGCTCTTTGTCTCTGGCCTCTGGAGCAGAGGCAGAAAATGAAACTTTTAAAACTATCCCAAAGAAGCATTTCCTGTCCACAGGACAGACTTCACCCAGGGATGGCTCTGTCTGCTTCATTTTTCCAAGCTCCTGCTCACTTTTTGGTGTGTTCTCTTCTTCATCCCTTCCAGGCTCCAGAAAGTAAACTGACTCTTTTGGGGGAACCTGGAGACTGACTTGTCATCTCTTAGCCTGACCTTTTTGGATATACTCAGCTGCTCCGTCTCTGCCCCTCCTGGCAAACAGGCAGGCAGTACATCCCACCACAGAACAGTTTCTGGCTAAATGCCCACATTCAGCTGGAGTCATGTCAAGGCACGGGCCACTGACATTTCCTGTCACAGTGGACAACTGTCGGACCAGTTACCATGCGTCAGGCTTTTGTGAGGTTGCAGCCGTGCTGGCATCTGTCAGAGGTGTGTGTCCCTAAAGTTACCCTGCTAGCTTGTTAATGTGGTGCCAGCATACTCTGGTCCCTCTGAGGCTACTGACCCCAAGCTCTGGACCCAGCTGTGCTTTTCGGTAAGCACCCCAGGATGAAGCTGTTTGCACATGGCACAGTTTATTCAGTGGGCCTTGCATAACTGACCTTGCGTAGCACTGCAAAGCTTCCACAGACCTCTCTCTTTGACTTCTCATTTCTGAAGTTCAAGTACTTTCATCTGGCTGTACATTATATCAGGGAGGGTCTGTGCCTATGCCCCACCGTGGACTTGCTGGAGCATGCCATGCATCTGTTGGAGCATACCACAAGTCCCTTTGAGGGTATCCACCCAGGTTTCCTTTCTCTGCAGAACAACGTGGGTGACTAGCACATGCCTGATATGGGACACAGATAGGATAAACACTGCAGCATGAAATTTCAGAAAGATTCCTGTAGTCTAAGCTTACTCTTTACAGTACAGTTTCTAATACTTTGCCTGGCACCAGCACTTACTTGGGTGAAGGACAAACCAGGGGAAGAGCCTCAATTGTGGCAGTTATTTGTCACATGTCATGTCATGACATGAAATGTCATCTGATGGCTTTGTGAGATGGGACACAACTTGTTGCATAGAAGAGTCACTGTGCCATGTATACACAGAGCCTCTGTCTCCTCAGTCATCTCCCTAGAAGTGCCAGAAGGGAATAGGCTCTGGAAATGACATTTGTGGATACTCTGGTACAGCCTTGAGCATATCTGCAATGTCGTGGGCTAAAACCCACCAAGCAGGCACCAACATGGCACTGCAGTACCACCAACATACAGGTGGTGAGGACAGTCAGAGCACAAGGGCTGGCATACAAAATGAGGAATGCTTGGCAGTAGTGACACAGCTCAACAGAGCCATTTGGTTTCCTTTTGATTCTGGCTAAGCACGAAAAAAGAGGAAGCTTTCACCTGAAGCTTAGGAGTGCTAGAAATAGCAGGTGCTATCTTTCCCTGTTTGGACTTTTTGTGAAAAGATGGAGGGGAAGAGAAGAGGACAGGACCATTCTAGAGAAGAATAGAGGCTGACACAAGACTTAGAGCTAATTTTCTTACTTACTTGCTAATGGTGATCTTTCTACTGCCTCGAAGTCTTGGAGCTCTGCACACGCCTCTAGTCAAAAACAAACTGGCTTTTTTATCTGTTCTAACTGCAGATTCTCCTTTAGCCACTGAGGGAAAAGATAGAGGTAAGGAACAGACACCCAGCCCAACCCAGGTGGGAGCACAGATGACAGATCTTGTTTGGGCTTCCAGTGTCTCTTTTGCTTTAATTCATGGTTGGCAAAAAGACACCATGGGAAAAAAATGCCAAATCAACATTTCATTCTGGAATATATTCCTTTTCTCAGTTCTTTTAAGAAACAGCAAGCTTCTGTTTTTTTCTAATGTAAAGGAGTGGGAAAGCAGAAGGGCCTCTCAGACAGTTACTGTTTTACTAAGAAAAACCTTCACTACTCAAGCACCTCTCATGCAAAATCACTTATCCTTTCATTTTTCTCTTTCAGTGGAAATATGATTCAGAACAATGTTTCCTCCTGATAAATCTTAGTCCTTAAATGCTCCCTCTTCAGGCAACAAATTTTGATGAAGTTGAGAAAGTTCTTAAGTGAGCCTAAGTTCATCTCATTTTCAAATGCCGATTCAGAGTCTGAAGTCTCATGGAAAATCAGCAAAACTCAAGGCTCCTTAATTAATGAAGTGCTTTCAGACATTTTCCTCTTTGGCAGAATTCTTGTCTGACGAGAGAAAATGCACTGGGGAGGATGTGTCAAGTCCCAGGAAGATGGGATATAAAACATCCCTACGGCTCTACCTTCCACTAAGAGCATCCAAGTCTTACGCATCTGCTCACTGTCTAGCACAGTGAAAAGTGTCCTGCTGCTGCTGGTGTTCTCTTCATCACCTGGGCTCTGTATCATTTAGGAGAGTTTTACCATCCACCTGAGGGAAGACATTTGTCCAAAGATCATGCAGTGGAGGAAGGAAACAAAGTTTGAGGCTACTGTGAGCTGTTTTGCCAAAGCTTGTGCCAGAGGTATTCCTCTCTGGGAGATCAAGGACAAAAACCAGCTCTTGCATGGGCTACAGAATTACAAAGAAGCCACTGAGGAGAATCTTGATCCTCTCCATGCTTTTCCATGGCTTTCAACTTTAAATTTCATGAGTGACTAAAAATGTCTTCTGTTCCATCAATCTGTATTTCAGAGGTGGGTAGACATCCTGCTCCTAGCAGTACATAACCCATTTCTTTCCCCCGAGAGCTATGAGAGGTCCTGGCATGGCTTACAGGCAGGAGAAGAGCAGACATCCCTTGAGGCATCACCTGGTCACTGAAGGACAAGGCAGCTAGCCTTTGCCATGACTTTGGCTGCCTCGCTTCCTCACCATGCCCAGATTCAGGCTTCACAACAGCCATATGTAAGGCAGCTCCACTGCTTGTCGCAGGACATGGTTTAGAGAAGTCACCAAGGTAAAGGGCTCCAAAGTGGAGGTTCGAGTCAGAGGACCCTTCCTGAAATGGTAAAATCCATGAAGGAACAAGGATCCACTTGCTGATACTACCACAGCATAGTGTTTACAAGGTCTCTAGAGAAATAATTAGCTCTCAGATGTTAATCAGAAAAGTGGTAGATTAATGTGGCACATAGCAGCCTCTTCTCACTTTAGGTTACAGACAAGATGCAGGTGGGAAACAGGTAGGTAGCCATCACAGGATGAGACAGATGCAGTGAGGCACAGGGTGGGCATGGCAGATGTAGTTAATGACTAAGACTGTGCCTTGGCCTTTGTTTACATCGGGATGTTTTATTTGTTGTGCATTTGTATATAGTCTGGTTTAATTGGGTCCTGGTCTGTGGGCAGGGCTCCATAATACAAATAAATACCACCATGACTAATGACAGATCTTGTGTAACTACCCCAAACTCAACAAAAGTTGCAAGCAGTCTGAGTCAGTGCCATTGTGTAAGGGGATAATTTCTGCTTTGGCAGTGTTGTGGCCAGCTGGAATTGTTCTCTCTGATAATTGCCAATCTGGATTTCTCCCAGATGGCAGCATCTCATAAAGAGTATCTGAGAGGAGCTCCAGTCCGCTCTCTAATAAGGCTCCACAAGAGAGCTGTTCATCCCTGTCACCCCTTATCCATTGCCTCAGGCAAGTCTCCTGTCAATTTGCAGAACATGTCGTTGCTCCGTGTTTATTTTTCCTTTTTATTTTATTTCTTTTTAGAAACTTGTATTTATTACCTTGGCAATGAGCCACCCAGCAAGGAACAAACTGTTTTGTGACAGAAAAGAGGAGACATTCTGCCCTGGACCAGCCAAAAGCAATGCCACTGATCTTCCCTATGCCGTCCTCTAAGCCCCCAGGTTGTGCTTAACAAGGCTGCATTTCCCTGAGGCGCTCATTTCTCCAGCAGAGAGGGGGTGAAAGCAGAGGTTATGCTGTGTGTCCATCCAGGGGTCCCTGAGCAAAAACCCTTCCGCAGCACACTACCGGTTAGCACACAGGTATACAGTGATTGAAGAGCAGGGGGTAGCCAGGGTATAATTTTAAGCCTGAGACTTGCCAGTTCAGTGGATGCTGAGGACAAGAAGGCTGGAGGTACTGCAGAAATCAGGGATTATGCAAAATGTAATTGCTCTCCTGTGTAGCTGGCACCAGAGCAGCTCAACTCCTGATTGAGGTGATATTTCCGGTCTGCCTCTTCACCTTTTAACGTATTTATCCATCATTGCAGTACCCAAGTGCCTCGCAGTCTGGAAGGTGTTTATCCTCTCTCAGCTCTCCCGTGAGTGCTATTGGCCCTTTATCAGGGATGGGAAATGAAGATGTTGATTTATGTGACATGTTTGGAAACTGGTGGGACTGTTTCCACGGGCTGCTAGATCTCTCACCTGAAGAGTAAGACACAAACCCGTGGTACCTAACACTCAGTTGTCTTAGCAACTTTAACTTATTTTAGCTCTGAAGCTGCTGGGAACTTTGCAAAGACATTGAGAAACTAGATGGGATCCATCACAGCACTGGTGTTAGTGGTGTCAGAAATGCAAGATCCGGGTCCATTACTGCAGTGTGTCTCTTGTGTTCCTCTGTTGCACTGGTTCCCAGCTTAACACAGAAAACCCACACACCCCAGTTTAATAGAATTGTGCAGTTTATATGAACTCAACATATATTGCTAAAACCAATCTACAATGTTCAATGCTCTCACGTGTTAGTTGATGTTCTGTAGTAACTGCTGAAAGCCAAATGCTTGTGAGAGGACACTCTTGACTAAATACAATCCATATGAAATCCCTCCTTCAAGAGCCTGGCAGGAAAAGAATGGGTTGGAGAGAGGGAGCTTGCTTCCCTCTAGGTCAGAGTGATGTGAGGACATAGATTCAAGTTGAATTTTTTTTTTCATTTATATTCTTTGACTTTGTTACAAGATGTCCTGAAACACAGTGACGTCATTCCTCCTTGTCTTCATGTTTAATCTGAACTAATCTTAGTTATCCATCCCAGCCAAAGCACAGGACACGTTTGCATAAATCAATCATCAAATACTTCTGAACAATAAACAAACGCTCAAGAAACTCTTCATGGACAGTTCACCAAAGGAGCTGTTTCCTGCAAACAGTCCAGGGATCTTTGTGGAAATGGTGTGAAGAGCAGGGACTGACGTAAGATGTCCTGTCTCTATTGTTAGTGGTCTGGCTGGAGGGGAGCAGTGAACTACCAGCCCTCCACTTGGGGGATTGGGAGCATGCAGTGAGGACAGGCAGTCTGAGGAAATTTCTTTGAAGCAGACTGGGGATCAGACTCCATCACAGAAACAAAGATGGGGGATCAAAACACCCTACCGGCTCAGCCAGTCTAGCCCTCTGCCAACACCAAGTTACCCCTGTTGGCTATGTAAATTTCTGTGTTTTTCCCAGTGTTCTCTTAATGGGACTTTCATGGCATCTCTTAGAAAACTTTCCAAGAGACTCCACTGCCCTAAAGTCTGCCCTGCTCTTTTGCCTATGATTCCCTGCTTAATACTCTTGTTCCCACTTATATATCCCACTGTCCCACTCTAAATAAAATGCTGTCTCAGTTGCCATCTCCTCCTTTCAAACTCATCGAGGGGTTTTCAGCCAGCCTCTCTCAGACTTTGTTTACCTACATGGCACAGAATTATCCCTTTCAGACTTTTTTTAAGGCTTACTCAAGCCAATCCCTCTAGTCTCATAAAATGCCTTGCTAGTCCTTGGCCTCCATCCAAATTAAGTAACTTTCTAGGAACGTGATACTTGGCACTCAGAACAGTTCTGCATTCTATGGATGGCCAATGATAGTAGGGGCAAGGAAAGGTTTTTGGCTGATGTTGTCATGAGAAAGGAAATGTTTCTCTGGGAAGTCTCAGGCTGTGACGGTACCAGATGGCGGTCTCTTCAGGGAAGAGAGAGGCTGGGCAAGGCTCACAGCTAGCTCTAACCAAACCTGAGTACAGAAGTTGGGTTTATGGCCATTTGTGATGTGCATTCCCCACATCAGTTACAGTGCCAGGAGCAATGCCCCAGTTTATAATCATGGAAATTACTTTCTTATTGATGTGAGCATATCCATCCCACAGCTTTACCAGACATATTGAGTGGTCTACGAGGTGGGTCTGGCTGCTGGTCTTTGTTTCTCCACACAGCAGAAACTGAAGGGAGGAGAACTTCCCATGAGGACTCAAGAGGTGAAAGATCTAGGGCAGAGCCACTGCTACTTGTGTCCCCCCTGCAAATTCTCTGCTCTTTCTGAGTGCAGAGAAAAGGCTGTTGCTATAGAAACCAGTGGGGAAAATGTACATTATATCACGTTTTATGTATTTTTCCAAGGAGACCCTTTAATCTGAAACTGCCACCATGTATTTTTACAGAGCAATAATGCTAATAAAATGCCTAAATGTAATAGTGGTTTCAAATCAAATAAAATAATCACCACTTCCTTCAAAAGCACCTCTGCCTGTAACCTTCTACCCTAGCCAAGACACCACGACAGGGCTGGCAAGGCAGCCCACAATATGGTACATGACAAGAGGATAAATCTACAGCATCAAAAGGTGTGATGAGAAGTGGGGGGTGGGTCCTACATAGCGGTAAGGGGCAGTAATATTTGAGGAAGGATGAAAAAGCTAAATAAAATGTCTTCGTCTTTGACTTGTCTGTAGAGAAGGATGAAATAAGGGTGAGAGGTACATTTTGCAGCATAATGCTCTAGCCTACCTTTTCTTTACCCATCCAACCTCCTGTTGCCATCCTACCTTTGTAAGCCCCCTTCTGAAGCTCTTTTCTTTCCTGCTGCCCTTTTAAAAATTAGCTCACGATTTCCTACTTGCCTCTGTGATAATAACAAGCCCTTCAGCCTCCCAGACAATCAGACCTATTGCACCCTGGGGTCTCAAGGAGACAATACTCTTTGTGAGACCACACCATGGAAGCCTCTCTAGCATCAGACTGGCCTGGTGGCAGCAGTCCTCCTGGGGATCCTGCAGAACAGAAGCCTAATTTAGTCCTCTGGATGTCAAAACAGGCTTTTGCTCAGCCCTTCCCACCCTCAATTTATTTTTTACTTAATTGACCATGACCACTATTTCCTTCCTGATTTGTACTGACCCTGTGGCTTAATTAGATTTTTGTCATTATTTATAGTAGCTCCTATAATGTGTTGACTTGTAATTTCTTCAGGACAAGGACTTTCTTGCTGTGTAGAGCAATGTACAAAATAAATCTCAGCCCTGTCTTGTTCCAGGGCTGTGATTGATCCTAAGTCAGGTATATGTCCCTGCTCGCTGTCCTGGAAGTAAGTACACACACAAAAATACCATCAGCAAGGCTTTGTATCACTAATGCTAGGTTTTATGTACTGCAGTGTAGGACAAGGTGGTTAATGGAATAAAACTTAATTATGCTAGGTAAGGCCAAGTAAGCATACACCTGCTGGCAGCATCTTTGCTGGACTTTCTCCAGGCTTGCCCTTAGCCCAGTGCATTGTCATGACTTCTTGGGTTACAGTAAGTTTTGTGCAGGTCCCCTGAATTACAAAGAGGGGAAAAAACTTGCTTCTCTTTCCATTGCCTCCAAGGATGGCTGTAGGTCTGCTCTTGGCTCCTTTCAAGGTCTCGCTGTTTCTGTACCCACGTAAAAGAGTTTCCCATGCAGCCCTTCCCTGCTCTGCCTTAACAACCGGACATGCTCAGCGGTCGCCAGGGAAGAAACAATTCCCTTTTCTTCTTCCTTCCTTGCCTTATGCCCCCTGTGCACACAGCCAGCCTTGCTCTCTGTTTTCCAGTCCCAGCCCTTTTTACAGAACATACTGGCTGCTAACTGTGAATAAACAACTGAGATACATGTTGTCTGTTTTAGGGGCTGTAAGCACTTGTAGATCCCAAATAATGTATGAATATTAATAGAATGACTGTAACAATATACTAAAAATAAAAAAATAAATGTCCTCGGGAGCATGATAATCTAACTTCAAAGCAATTACCATCAGTAACAAAATGCAGAGGGAAGACTAGGATTACTTTAATAGGATTACCTGCTTATTGACATGTGTTTCTGTGGATGACTGTAATGCTGCTTCACCTTCACTCCAAGCCCATTTCTCGAATGTTTCTCACCCTGAAGATTGTCAGGCCAAGCTGGGCTGTGAAGCTGGGGCTCACTGGTCTTCCTGTGGGATCCAGAATGTCTCTGTGAGCACCTGCTCCTTAGTCTTCAGCATCCCCTACTCTCGTGCCCTTGCTGTCACTGCAACATTGCTTTTCCATGCCCTGTGGCTTCATATCCATGGTGGAAAAGGCAGGAATGGGAGGATGTGGAAGGGTGAGGAAAGCTGGTGCCTTAGTGGAGATGGAAGGGCGGTAGGGAATATTATTATAAGGTCAGTGTTGTAAGACAAAAGCAGACTTGATGATTATGGAGGCTTTTTAAAAATTCAGCTTCACCCAGCAGGCAAGGGAGAGTGGATGTAGGCCCAGTAATGCAGCACATGGGCTATAGTGTAAGGAGTTCTCCTCTAGCTTCCTGGAGCCCCTTGATCCATCCCCTTTTCACTCTGCAGGGATGGATCTAACCCTAACCCCTCCGTGTCTCTGCGGCACAGGAGTCCCAGAGCTCGCTCACTGGTACGTTCGGTAGCCACGCACTTGGGTAAAGAGTCTGTAGGGAGGTAGGCATGTGCTCAGAGGGACCCAGACTCACACAGTGGAGAGGTACAGATGGTGAGACGGAGAGACTGCCGGGAGCAACAGTGATGGCTCTGCAGAGACCACATTAAATCACACCACAGATGAGCACACCAGTTCTGTGCATGAAGGAGAGAGTGGTTATTTTCTCCTGTTGGAAGCAGCATGGGGAAGAGTAACTGTCTGCTTCTGCTTGGGAAGATATCTGTATGTGTAAGTCAATGTTCAGATGGATAGATAGAAATATCTAGGTATAGACACAGTTCTGTTACAACAGACAAATGTGTAGCCCCTGGTGTCTGGAGGACATAAAAGGCTCTTCCAGAACTTACTGGAGGTGTCATCAGGGGTCTCAACCCACAACTCACTTGCCCAGCTGCAACTGCACAACAGAAAAATAAGACCTTCCTCCTTATCCTTGGAGAAAGTAAAAAAGGACCAGGACACAGCTAATAAATAAAACAGGTTTAATCATAAACCATGTACATATTTATAGATAGGGAGGGGGCATGGTCTGAAAGGTGCTGCCCTGGCAACAGGAATAAAAGAACAGTGTATCTTACCAGTCAATATACAGTACCAGTGGAGGGTGGAGCTGATAAATGAAAATAGGATTTTGAGTCCCAGAGGCTAATTTTTACAGACAACCATCATTCTTGGTTTCCTGTCAAATTATAGCATGAACTAGCTCACAGCTCCAGGATCACAGCAAGGCAGATACAGCCAAGGCCAGAATTTGACGGTGAGGGAGGGACAGGTTGTCTGAAGGTCATTCTGAGGTATATATAACGTATACTCTACTGTTGTGTACGGTCTTGGGGCCATGCTTTGCCCACAGTTATGTGTGCACACATCTCATTCCAGTCAGCAATGAGAGTGGCAAGCTCACATCTGAGAAAATATATTTGTCTTTGAGGGCACACAGGAGCACATCGAACAACAAAGCTGGAAGCAGAACAGGGAGAGAGCTGAAGACAATGAAGCCTGGAATGGGCTGAGAAAAGGAAGAAGTGACTGGACGACCCCAGATTTATTTGGCCTATAACAACTATAACAGTTCAGTGCTGTTTGGACAGCCAGCACAATGCTGCTGTTCTGGAGGACTTCTGCAGGGCAAAGGTTTCCATCAAGGAAACCTTTATAGACAACAGGGAACATGACGGGCAAAATGACGAGGAGCATGTTAACAAAAGAAATATGATGGAGCTGGCCCTACAACTGTTCTTAAATTTGAAGGAAAACTGAGTCCTGACTCTGAAGTGGTCTAAGCCAACACATGAAATCTGCTTGGTCTCAGCTGATATAAGCAGAGGAAGGAACCATTGCTTCAGTGGCCAGCAAGGCAAAGGGTGACATTTGTACTACAGTATTCAGAGCTGGTGTGGCTGCTCTGAGAAACAATATCACACCAGGCTTGCGAAGCAGTCGGATGTATTGGCTTTTTGCAGAACAATTTCACTTTCAATCAATGTACGTTACATAGTTTTACAGTTGAAAACACCTTTCACTGCTAGAAAGTAGACACTGTTTTGATATCAACTGCACTTGCCATCTGATTTTGCTAAGAACCTACTCCAAGACATTAAAAAAAACCCAAATCCCAAATAAAATCTATAATACAAAACAACATTCATGTTGATGTCAAACGGTAACTGTCCCAGCAAACAAAAAATCAAGATCTTCTTAATACAGATCCCTTCAGAAGCAAGTTAGAGTCATGTGTCCATATATAGAGAGTCCACTCCCAATCTGGAAAACCTCACTAAGACTGTTTCCCTTTGAGATACAAGTCCCGCTTTTGAAAGGAGTGCTCCACACATGCATGCACACATACACACCGACATACAGAGATACACACACGCGTACACGTGGCCTCCTCTCTCTTAGCAAGAGCTGCACGCTGGGTAAGTGACAATGCCTTCTGTGCATTTTTCACCTACTTTCTTTGTAAGGATGAGGTTGAAATTTCTTTACTTCTCAGGTCTGCATTCTTTAAACAAGGAGAGGGGAATGAAGGGGAACTGCATTACAAAGACAGAGAAATACACTCATATCTCAGGCATATGATTCTCTCAGTCATTTACAAGGACGATGTTATTTACATTCGTGACTCAGTAGAATCTGCAGGAAGAGTTATCCTTTCTCTGTGGCGGGTTTTCTCGATGAACTCCATGAGAGCATTCTGTGCTTCCACAGACCACTTTTCGTTAAGGCACTGCATGTGGATGCTGACTTCAGACAGAAGTGCAAGCCCCCTTCACTGGATCGTGCATTTCTCCCTCTCCCTTGACTGACCTTCCCTGAGAACTTTCGATTTGATATACTTCAGGTCACTGTTGACGCTTGGTCGGCGAGCAAAGGGCGAGATCATGCCGTAGGCATCCATGTCCTTGACTCGGCGCATCCGGAAGGATTTCTGTTGAAAGGTGTCACCATACTGGATGGAGATTTTCCTGTGGAGGGCAGGGCTCATCTCATGAGGTAGCTTGGCCATGCTGAAGAGGACATAGAACATCTCATCCACATTGGTGTTCTTCTTGGCTGAAACTTCAAAGTAAGCGCAGTTTTCGTCACTGGAGACAAGGTTCTCACCTTCATCTGAGCGTACCTTGCGGAAGATTTCACTGTGGTCATTCTTGTTGCCGCAGATCACCATGGGGAGGTCAGCTGATTCCTTGGTCTTGTTCTTCAGGCAGGATTTGACCTCAAGGATCTGTTTCTGGAGCCTCTTCACCTCATCAAATGATTCTCGGTTGTCCAAGCTGAATACCAGGATGAAAACATCCCCTGCAATTAAAAAAGGATACTTGTAAAGGCTTGTTTGTTGCAACTTGTGTCAGAGGAGCTAGTTTTGCCATCTCTTCCCCATACTTTTTGTTTGGTACTTTTGAATCTGTTCATTCAGCTGTACTTCAATTCCCATTTTTCTAATTCTACTCCCCACTCCTTTCTGTAGCGTTATGGGACAGACTTTTGTCTGTTATTTCAGCCATGTCTGATTGTGTGTTCCTAGGTTGCACTGGACTTGCAAATCATTCCCTCTCTTTTGTGCATGTTTCTATCTCAGCTCTGCTGCGCTGCTTATCTTTTTTCTTCCCTTTGTTTGTGTCTCTGTGTAAAACAGAGCCTGTTCTAACACCAGGAAGAATGGAGAGCTGGTAGCTGCTCAGCCTTGGCCTTTTGATTATACAATACAAGAAGCAACACCTGAACTGCAGATTTACAGCTAGTCAGTCCCGAACGTCTAAGTCAGGAATGAGAGGTTTCCCAATGTGCAGTGCTCTGCTGCCATTTCATTTGCTCAAGAGAAACAGACCATGGAAAAAAAGAAATACATAAATGACACAGATCCCCTGGCATTTCCTTTTGACATTTCCTGACTTACAATTCCTTTTGCAAATATAAAATAACGCAAATTATTGCCTGTTGAATGACATTCATGTGGAACATGCTAAGAGAGCTTTCAGGGACAAAAGCTCACAACCGCATCCCAGAAACTGGCTCTAGGACTTCACTGGATGTTGACGCTAGCCTGGTCGGATGTGAACATCATGTTTCACTGGCTAGCTAGGGGGGTAGATAACTAATCCAGAAAGTAGGTTTCTTGTGAGCTGTGGCTCAATACATGTCCACTGTCACTTTCACAGTTAGAGAACACATCTTAGCTCTCAATAGGAACTGCTTGACAATGAAGATGTACAAAATGAACCCACCATTTTCTCTTTTCCCTCCTTAATTCATTTGATTAACCATGGACCAAAGAGAAAGGGTAAAACTAGAGATATCCTTTTACTGGAATATCAAATCAAGGGAATCAGGCTGGAAATTTTAGGAAAAAAAAAACCCTTTGACATTTTCCTGGTTTGAATTCCCTTCCTGTGCATTTTACATCTGTTTTTCACTGCTTGTGTCTCATAATGACATGCTTATTTTGTCCCTTGCCGCTCTTTATGCCCACAAGATTTTATTCAGCCATTCATTTGTGCCTGCAATAAAAAATACGGAGCAGGAGGGGAAGGTAGGAGGGAAATAAACTAGGGGAAAATCTCCATTTCAGACTTTCACCCAGTGGATTTCTCCTCTGTGGCTAATGCACTCCCTGTAGGAAAACCCTCTCTAGAGAAAATGCATCTTGTAACAAAATCAAGCAGTCCTTTTAGCTACTTTCCAGTCATCTTCAGGCTACAGTTTTCAAGCTAATGTCTATCATCATGGCATTTCACCTACCATTCCCCATCTGCAAACTTTCCCCCATATCTCACCTGTCAGAATGGAAAGCCTCCTCATAGCGGGGAAGGGGTGATTCCCGGAGGTGTCCAGGATGTCCAGCTGATACATGTCTCCCCGGATGTTGTAGACCTTGCGATGAAAATCCTCGATGGTGGGAGTGTACTGGTCCTCAAAGCGGCCGTTGAGAAAGCGTGAGACAATGGAGCTTTTCCCCACCCTGGAGGCTCCCAGCACTACCATGCGGTAAGAGTTCTTGGCTGGCACATTCAGGGTGCAGTTTCCACCGGACATAGTCTTCATCATTGCTTGGTCCTGGAAGAGGAAATGGCAGAGTTGAAGGAAAGATCAGAAACTAAAGGGAGGATGGAGTAGGGCAGCTCCTTACCACAAGCTTGTCAGAGTTCTGTGGAGCAGTCCTCGTTAGCAAATCAATAGTTCATGCAGAAATCTTTTCACTAGAAATGCTTGATTTTTTTCAGTGTCATTTCCAGGGAGTGGGGTTTTTGGGTTGCCTTTTTTTTTTTTCCTTTTAGAGTCATATAAAAATGAAGGCATTTATGCTGAAAATAGCATGAGTTTGAATTGCAATTTACTATTTCATTTAAACATTAAGGGCTAATTTTATCAGCTGTGCTTCAACTTAGACACCAGGTTCCTTCCCACCATCTGCGTCACTTAGACATTACCAGATTTTTCAGTAGAGCTTGGTTCTCATTTAGATACATAAACACAGCGGTCAGATTTCCCAGTATACTGCATCCATTGCAACTGACATTAGGACCTAGACCGCTTCGTTTGGTTACCCAAATAGGAGCTGCACACAATGCTAATTTTGAGATCAACCAGAAGTCAGACAGAAACAAGAATCATGCTTGACATCAGTGGAAACTAGACATCTTGGTAACTTTAAATAGCAGGTCCCATACAACCTTCATTGTTGATGGAGGGAGTTTGATCCACAAGATAGCATTGGCCGATGATAAATTCTAAGATCTGTGCCTTTTAGAAGCAAGGTTTTATTCTTGCTGTTTGGACTGGTAGTTGAGGAACTCCTTACCAACAAACCATCAGCATTGCAGCAGGATGGCTGGCAGTGGATGGAACTGGAGAAACATGGATTTCAGAGGAGTTTCAGTCTTTATACATACACAGCTGTTGTGGGTGTCACAGTCTTCGTGGGTGTTAAGTAGAAGCAGCAGAAAAGATGGACAGCCATCTTAAATATCTATTAGACAAGATTTCCAACCCCTGACAACTAAAATGAGCCTCGAGACCTTGGAAATCGCATTTTGACATAGCACTCAGATGCCGAAAACTTTGATAGGGGGAAAAAAAAAAAGAGTGTTGCTCAGACATTTTTCATGTACCAGTTCAAATGAATTGTGTGCTGAAAGGAAAAATATAACCCCTGTGTGGGGAAAGCTAACCGTTAGAGGAAAGAATGCACGTTTTTGACAGAGTTTATTTTGGTTACTAGGATCTTATTAAAGAATAATCAAGTTCCCACTGTACCGTTTATTTAACTTAGGTGTTGTTTATTTAATATTACAATGCAAGCACTTTATGTACACTGAAAGATCATTTCTGGGTCCAGATCTGGATTCCTATCTTTCCCTCAAGTGAATTTTATCTCCCAGGCCTTTATGTAGCTGACACTTATCTCAGTCAAAAGCTTAAAATCTTTTACTTTGTTTAACATGTGCTAAGCACCAAAGCAGTCACTGCTAAATAAAGAAGTCTCTGGAATTCTGATCCAGCATCATTACAAGCATTTACTACACCCCAAGGCAACAGCAAAACACTACTATTTATTATTATTGCTATAATTTGCTGCATGCCAACAGCACGTTCAGCCCTGTCTAAAGCACAGAAGAAAATGCAATGCTTTCGTCAGTGTAGCCTACGCTCTGAATTATATTCAGCGGGCAAGACAGTGTAATATTAGAGCCAGACAGTAATGTCAGAACATAACTCTGAATGGACACACACATGAAGAGTTATGGTACTGTCGGGATTGCTGTGGCGGGAATGACATCAAGGAGCACACCTGGTATTTGAACAGGACTCTCTGTTTTATTTAGAACAGGGCCTATCTCCGAACGATGCAGAAACACCATATTCAAGCCCTGAAGAAACACTGCCACATACACTGTCTCTGCCCTTTCCAACATAGCCAGTCCAATACTGTCCTGCATCCATGGGTAGACAGATGGTGACAGAGCTGCTTTGGGATGCTTCCTTTCACTCTCTCAGGCTTTATTTAGCAGGCAGAGAAAAGCAGGGAGCTAGATTTTGTAAGAAAACTACAAACTTCTCTACAGCCCAGGATCAGTATTTAGAAATGAGTCAGCTCCTCAGATGGATGCACCACTGTAGCTGCATGAGGGCAAGTGGACCGTGTTGGTTCACGCCTGCGCAAGGCCAGTTTCGTACGACCTGGTGTGGCAGCGTCTGGGAATGAGCAGAGTCACGCTTTTTAAGTGAATGTCTTACATGTCCTGCAAAGAACATGCACGCTGGGGGACCTGATCCTGGCCAGCAGCTTTACAAGCCCAAATCTTACAAATTATACTGCTGACTGGCAGGTGACCAGCAAGCTGCTGGTGATAAGAGAAACTCCCATCACATAGCAAAGGAGGTGGGCCGTGTCACTGCAGCTGCTCGGAGGGTTAATTCTGCACCTTTTGTGCAAGAGGCACTTCTGTCCTCCACTTTGAAATTACACAAATTTATTTTAACATAATTACAGACATTAATTCCGCTGCTTTATATCTCAGTTAATGCCACTGTACACTGAATGGCTTGGAGAAGGAATTGCCACCACCGCTTCCCACAGCTGGGCAAGGGTAAGGCACAAGGAAGCTGAGTGACCACCCAACAAATGAGAAATGTGGACAGCCTCTGTGACTCCCACCTTTCAAGCCCTTTGTCCTTCCCACCTTTCCTCACGCTTGTATCTCTGGTCATTAATTCACACTGCCTCCCCATCCCCATCAAAGGCAAAATCCTGTGAGCAGACCCAGGCTTGTTTCAGGACACTTTGCCCCAAGGGTGGAGATGCACAGAAGGGGGAGAAGGGGTGTGAGGACACGCAGATATTAATGTATTAAATAGTCACTTTATGCTGTCCTTGTTCCACCTGTCAAGGCATTCGGTCAAGAGGACTCTTGTGCTTTCCTGACTGCATTTGATTTCACACGGAGTCGAAAGATGCTTTTCAGCACTTTGATTCATGGAGTTGCTACTCATCTCATCACCTCTGCTGCAAATCTGACTCAGAGCGTGCCATTGAACCAGGAGCTTATATCTGTGGTTTGTGCTCTCTCTTCTTATCCCCCCACTCCAGTTTTTCTCCAGTTCAATACAATCTGCCTTCTCTCCTCCTCAGAAAAGGAATGAAACTTCAGCCTTCACACCCAGGGGCGGGGGGAGCACGGGGAATCATACATTGAAAAAGATTAAAGGCAGAAGAAAGGAAAACAGAAAGAGACCACATGTTCGTGTACTAAATAAAGCAAAATCAATCAGAAGAGAATGAGGAGACAAACAACCTCCAGCTGGCTTTAATCTACATCTTTTCCTTCCAGTTTATTAAATGCTTAAGCATAGATTAATTCCCAGTAGTACCTTCTGCTTTATGCACTGGCTTGATGCTAGAAACTTTACATTAGTATTTTATATTGGTACAGCACAGGGATTTCCAAATGTCATAGAAATGCAGGCAATGAGTGTTATCTCCACTTAATAAAGGGAAAGTCTCATATGCCCAGAGAGAGCTGAAACAGCTGTCCAAAGTCAACATTAAGCCCCATTTCTTTTGACTCCCTGTATTGTCTTCTACCTGCTAACCACTACGGCTTGTTTCATAGGAAGGCATTGGAGTGAGTGACAATGCACCTGCTTCTGCAAGCTCTGAAGAGTGCTTGTCTGAATTCCAGTGAGGTGCTGACAGATTTGATCCTGAGCATCTGGAAAGAAACATCTAAGGAAGACATTCTTCATTCAACCTGCCTAGAGCTTTACACCTTAGATTTCCATCCTCCCTCCGGGGACTATGCTCCCTACCACTCTCTATCCATGAACAGACTTCTGAACTCTCTCTCTTGCACTCCACAGTCTTTGGCTACTGTGTGTGTCTCTGTCACCCCAGTGTAATTCTGTGCTTCCAGCTAAAAAGGACACAGGCAGAAGCAAACCGTACCATGCAAAACAGACCTGTCACTTGTTAATCACTAATAACATCCCCATAATTTTCACACACGCCGCAATCACTCCTGCGGGTTGTTTGTCTCCTACTTTCTTCCCAAACTCCATGCTGCATTCTTACCTCTCTTTCCTTGGAGGAGCAGTCCTAGGTCTTGGTGCAGTCTGATGAAGCTGACAATTTTAATCAGAGGTGGCTGTTGCTGTAAAAGGCTGTTGTTCCGTGGATCCCACGTTGCTGGCTCTGGGCTCAGTTCTTCACCAGTGTATCCCAGGAACTTAGCAGGATTGGGAAGGACCACAAGGCTCCAGAGGTCATTCCCCCATGGATGGTAAGTACTGGATCAGGCAACCAATGTGGGCTGACGAGGGGTCTTGGAACCAGGGACAGCTTTTCCCTTTGGTGAGATGAGCTCTTCTCCTCCCAGCCTCAGCTCGAGAGAAGGAGAGACTCTCTCCCACTCCCACTGCCTTCTCTTGCAAGTTGTGCTTCGTAGGCTCTGCGGGGGGGAGGGGGTCTCCGGAGCGACACCTAGTCGCGCAGGGCCGTGGGTGCATCCGGCTGGCCCACCCTGCCTCTACGCCTCCTCAGACCCCGTGGGGAAAAATCAATGGGGCCATGGAAGTTGCCTATGGTGACCCTACGCTTCCCTGGGTCTTGCCTGGCACGACCCCCACCGCAAGCTTTTCTTCTGGCCTGAGATTTGCTTTAAAATATTATCTTTCTAGGACAGAAGGGGCTTTTCTTTCCATTTGCCAATTAAGTCTTTCTTCTTCCCTCCCTGCCTTTCTCCCTCTCACAACTACTGGCAAATTGCAGATTTTCCTTCTGTAGGACTCGGAGATAATTGGCTCAACTCCTCCCTTGAAGTCAGTGTCAGACACAGGGGAAGGAGGGGTGCTGAGGGGGTGGGATTTTGTGCCTATTGAAAAATCTTTTCTTTCCTCCTCTAAACAGAAAGTTCACATGCATTGCAGGCTGCACATTCCCCCTCTTTCCACCAGAGACCTGTATGTATGCATCTGTGGGGAACAAGTTAGTGTGTGTACGAGAGACGCAGACACTTCACTTACTTTGCAAGCTGTAAATTCATAAGCTGTTTCTACAGGCTCTATACCTCCGTGCTGATCTTTTCTGCCAGACAGAAGCAGACTGACTCATTTCCCAAGTAGGGGCTTTCTGTCCAGAATTCCTGTAATTCTTTTCCATATGGAATTCCCTCAACCTCAAAGCTGTTATGTTAGGATTGCTGGTCGGTTTGATTAAGAAAGAAGAGTAATGTGTAACTGCTGTTGTTTCATTAATACTAAATAAAGAAAGAAATAAACTAGAAATGTGTTATAAAAAAAATCAAACAATAAGGAAGTTTGAGGAACTGAGGCTCAGAAAAAGAAGAGTAACGAAGAAAAACTAGGGTGAGTTCAAAGAGTTTGTTCAACCCTGAGTGAAAAATCACATTTGCAGTTTATTTCACTGTTTATTGACCCTAATTTTTTCTCTTTTTTTCAGCTGAAGTAATAGTTGAGATCTACAAGTACAATTTAAAAGATGTCAAAAAGATGGATTTTGGAAAATTTGAAGTGAAGTATTTCAGCATTTCCCACTTAAAACTCCTGATGGGGGGTGGGGTGGGATGGGGGGAGGGAGGAGAGGAAGAAAAGCATGTTGAGATTTTCAAGGTATTTTTATAATAAGAAATAGAAGGGACATGATCTCCCAGATCCAAAAATAGTTTCAGGACTCCCACAATTCCCTCTCTTTTCCTTTGAGCAAATTTACTCTTGGTTAAACACAAAGGTTCCCCCAACTACATTGTCTGTTTCATCTCCAGACCCCCCCAACAGTTCCTGCTGCTGTTGAGGAATTCCTGAGATGCTTTGGTTTTCCTTCTCCTGAGAACACCAGGAGGTTTCTGCTGTCACCCTCAGCATAACGCTTCCCTCCTGCGCCCGGTGCCTCACAGCAGCCGTCAGCAGCCGGGGAGGAAGGTGCTGTGCCAGTTGCAGGCACATGGTCTGACATGCCTGTGTGTCTCCCTGTGCTGATGGACTTTGAAAGCCACCAGACAGGCTGTGAGCTGCATCCTGCCGTAACCATCTGTGAGAGGCAGCAGCTCCCAGTAAGGCCAGGCAGGAGGTGGATTTGGGGCCCCTAAGATTAACACAGAGGCAAACCACCATTGGTTGAATTTGGGAAGCTGCAGCTCCCAGCTTCTTCCTAATGCAGACAACTTTATATTTGAGAAGGAAGAGCATGGCTTGGCACGGCACCATTGAAACACCATTGGCTTCTTCCAAGGGCTAGTGAAGTGGTAATGGGTCATGACAGGAACTCAGCTCATTTTAGACCACAACACCAGGACTCCTTTGTCAGGTCCTGAGTCTTCTCTCTTTGACAAAAAGCAGAGGAGTATGTTTATGGCTCATATACTTTCCATTCCTAAGTCGTTGGTTCAGATCAAACCTGGACCAAAACCTGCCATCTTTGGTGTCTGGTCAACTATTTGTGTAGCTTTAGATCCAAACAGAGCAACCAGCATCCTGGTATCATTGACGGGGGAGGAATTGCTGCAAAAATCAGCGAAGAAGTCAAGTCCTGTGGTGCTTCAGAGGATAAACTCCTCTCTCATCCCTATAGCTTACACTGAGTGTATGAGTTCTCTGCCAGAAGAGTAAGAAATGTAGTCATCGTGGAAACCATCTCATCAGCCTGGAATCTCAGCCTACTCAAGCTCTTTTGTAAACCAAATGCAAAACTCTTGCCTAGCTGGCTTCATCAAGCCCGAACTCCCACTCAGCTATCTTCTCCAGCATTTAAACTAGCCAGTCAAGTTCCTCAAATTATATCCAAATTAGATCGGAACATACTTGACTAGGCACCTTGGCTTTATTTGATCTCTCAGCAAACAGGTAATAAAATAATACACTACTTTTGAAGTAAGCCTTTGAAGGATAATTGCTAATTATGAGCCTTCAGAGGCTCGAGAGATGCTGCTGTAGGTTTTTGGGTTGTTTTGGTTTTGTTTCTTTTTTTTTTTTTGGTGTGCTCCTTGTTTGGGAGTTGACAAAAGCTTGGACTTTCATGCCTTCCCTCAGGGCTCAGGAGACCAGAGCTCAAAATTCACTGCTTTTCCAATGATGTCCTGAGGAGCTCTGGTGGAGAAGTCACATTAATTCTGTATATCTGCCCCCAGCTGAGAAGTGGGGATGGCAGCACCTCTTTGCTTTTAGGGTTAAAAAGGGAATAGGTGGATCAGAGAGACAAAGCCACTGCCAAAACAAGAGAAAAAGTTCCCAGTCTCAGCAGTTTCCTCTGGTTAGTCAGAGACCACCAGGCTGTCTCAGAGCTTACAGATATTTACCAATTTAAAAGCCAGGCTTACAATTAATTACTCTCTGGAGGCATTTTCCCCTCCTACTCCTCCAGTCTATAAAGCAAGCCTAGAAGAGGTTTTTATCTGGTTAAGGCTGTCTCAGAGAACAACAGGCTGTGGCTGCAGAGCACCACCACCGCTGCGAAGGGCTGTGCCTGCCTTGCTGGGTGACACTGGCCATGGCTTGTGGTGCAGTCCTCGAGTCTGTCTGTCCAGTGTGAGAGACGAGAACCAGAACGTGCGGCAGATGAGTTATATCAACCGAACAATAAGGTTTATGTGGGACTAGCTGAAAGCAAAGGACCTCAGTGGTGTGGCAGCTCATCAGCACATATAGCTGTTGTCTCTGAGGCTGGTGTGCAGGTCCTGCCAGCTCATCCATGGGGCTGCGGAAGGTGTTGCAGGTGGTGCAGCTGTGGCTGGTGGACAAGACAGCTGCGCTTATTTTGGCTCTGCCTACACCATGGGTGAGCAGCGAGAGAGGACTTGAGAGGGCAAGCCAAGGGAAGGGGAAGAGAAATACTGCAGGAAGAGGCTGGGTAGAAATTATACAGAGGAATGAGGAGAGACAAGAGGAAAATACTGGTGTTATGTGGCACTAACCACCTGGCTCTAAGTAGTGGTGAAGACCTAAAGTGAAGTGACTTGCTCTATGGTGGGACACACGAGCTGGCAACTGCTCCTCAGACCCATCAGGGGAGCTTCCTCTCCAAAGAAAGGCCCAGGTCCCAGGCGGCACACACATGGACCACGCTGGCACCAGGATCCTGGGCAGCACGGGCTCATGGGGCAGAGGTGTCACTGTCACGAGTAATTTATACCTGCTGCAGCTCCAGGTACTGGCCGCGGCCGGAGACAGAGATGGATGTGATGGCCTGATGCAGCAACACCAATCTGTTTCTCTCCACCTTAAGGCAAATGACAGAAGTGACAATCGCATGCCGTTCAGCTCTGGTCAGAATTAGTTCAAGACAAAGGATGTTCCAAGGCTTTTGTCTCCTCTTCAAAAGCTAATGCAACAGAGATTAAATATTTAAACCAGCTTTTCTCTCTCTTTCCCCATTCATTTTCACTCCTCTTATTATTCAGTAAAGCAGGCTCATTTTTCCACCCCCTCACCTTCCCTCCCTCTCTCCCACATGAATTTCTCCTGCTTGCTGCCCCTCCCTCCAAGCAATGCTGAAAAGTTTAGTATTCAGGAAAACTGCAGTTCAGGAAACCCACAGTTAGTAAACTGCAGGTACCAAGTCACAGTCTGAAGAGCAAGTAGATGGGGAGCCACAGGTATTACTGCCCCTGCATTACCTGCACACACGCATTTAAACTCAGTGAAGTGCTCTCCAGGGGTGTTACAGTCACTGGGAAAATAGTTAATGAACATCGTTTATGAGTGAGAACAGTAATATGTGGGAGAATATAGCTGGAGAAGGCATATGTTTGAGAAAATGGTGGTCTGACTTACATTCCTGATTCTGTCACAGAATCTGTGTATGACAGTCATTTCTCAGCATCCCAGGGTGTAAAATGGCTTAATATTTACTGAGATGCCTGCAAAATGCAGAAGCACTGTTTTGCTACGAAGTGTCCAAGTCACCTCGCATTTGCTGCATTTGCTGTGAATCATTTTTAATTGCATTTTAATGAAATATTTTGGAGAGAAGACTGCATTTCTAGTCCCCCTCCTTTCCTTTTGCCACTGACACGTCAGGTCCAGATTTCCTCACCAGACACACATGCACCCTTTCATTTTCATTCCAGTGTTGAAACTTCTTTTCAAAACTTTCCCCATGTTTGAAAAATTACTAAGAAGCAAAATTAAAGCTTTAAACCCCCCCATTATTTGAAAAAGCTTTAGGGTAGAACATGCTGAAAAATAAACCCCAAAGGGTACAATTCATTTCTTTACCCCCAGTGAATACCAAGCGGGGCTGGTTTGTAGACTCACAGGCCCTGATGGAGGAACAGCGACCACCCCACATCCATCCGTGTAGTCTGTGATCCTGCCGGAGTGGGAGGACAAGTCATGCCCTCACCTGACAGCGGCAGCAGGGTGCTGTGCCAACCATTCAGGGAGAGCAGGCGTCAGGATGCACCACAACTTCCAATCTCTCTTCAGCATCCCATTTCCCTAGCTGCTTCTGGGCCCTGTGTCCAGATGGATAACTGCACACCTGGAGGGAGCCAAGGCATGCCTCTCCTTCTGAATGATGCTGGTAGGACAAGGTTCATTCTAAAAGCCCCTAGAGCTCTCCTCTGGCTGACGTCATCCCAGCACTTCCAAAGGAGAGAGAGGGAAATGACCCTTTTTGGGCCATCCCTACAGCTGTCCCCCACTAGTGTCACTTGGCTCCCCAAGATATGTCCTTACTTGTCCCCTTTTACTATCTGTTCTGACTCTCTTACCAGTGCTGATTATTGTCTCTGCAAGTTTTTTACCTGTGATGGGAATATGAACAACTAAGGAGAACAGAGGGGAAGGAGAGGATGGGAGAAAATGAAGAGCCCTGTAAGTCTTCACAGAGAAATCTCTGATCAAAAGCACAGTGAAGGCTCATTAGACACAGCTGAAAACAAAGACAAAACAAATGGCATAGGAACGAGAGGAGATGCATGAAAAAGGCATGAAACGGAGACCGACAAGCCAGAGCTTTCTGCAGCACACATGATGCTGCCTGTGCCCAGCTATTCTGTTGTGGTCTCCATTGAGAAGGAGCAGTTGCAAGTTTGGGTCTGGCTACTATCTGTGGGATCACCTGGGTCCATATAAACATTCCCATTCAGAAACCCTCCTTGCCTGGCAAGCTGTCAAGTGCAAAATTGCTTGTCTCAGGGTCTGGTTTCTCACATCCGTTCGTATGCTGCCGACCACTTCCATCTACACCTGCGCCTCCAGAAAACAGGGGGAAATTCATCTGTAAAACCTGATGATCTTTACAGGTACGGCTTTCTAGCACAACTCTGACAGCAGTGTTCCCTTTTTATACCTGGGATACAGGCTTCTTTAAATCCACTGCTGCTCCCTGAAGGCGTGGGGGTGCACTGCGTAACGACCAGCCTTTGAGCTGATGACCCAAACAATTCCTTTGGTTGTCTTCCTGCAACCGGAACTGAGCACTGAAGCTCTCTACTACAAAGTGATCTTGGGTTGCCACCCTGAAGATTCATGGCTGTACATGATTCTGCACAGGTTTTATTTGGCACTTGTTTTCACTGTGGTTACTTACAAGAACAACTGCAACACAGTGATGATCAGTGTGAAATAGGGCACTGTGTCCTCATACTGGGTTAATTGTTTCTGTGCTCTCCTTGATCTAAAGGGCCAGTCCTATGCTAGAACCTGGGCAATTACAGCACTTGTTCTTTTTTTACTGTTCCTTTCATTAAGAGAATAAGGAAGTTTTGGGGATTGAAAAATAAGGAAGTTTTTGGCATTGAAAAATGCCTCATTGCTTTGTTTTCAGAGGTAATATACACCTTTATTTATAATCAAAGGGAGCCAGTGAGTGGGAATAATTCCAGAGGGAAGAACAGATGAGAATGACAGATTGTTCTTTCAGCATAGAATTATAGAATCTTGGGATCTTTTAGGTTGGAAAAGGCTTTTAAGATCATCAAGTCCAACCATTAACCCAGCACTGCCAAATCCACCACTAAACCATGTCCCTAAGCACCATATCCACACATCTTTTAAATCCCTCCAGGGATGGTGACCCAACTACCTCCCTGGGCAGCCTGTCCCAATGCTTGGCAGCCCTTTCAGAGAGGAAATTTTCCCTAATATCCAATCCAAACCTCCCCTGGCACAACTTGAGGTTGTTTCCTCTTGTCCCAGCACTTGTCACTTGGGAGAAGAGACCAACACCCATGTCTCTGCAGGCTCCTCTCAGGTAGTTGCAGAGAGTGATAAGGTCTCCTCTGGGCCTCCTTTTCACCCCAGACATCTAAAATAAGGTCTCCCTTCAGCCTCCGCTTCTCCAGGGTAAACGCCCCCAGCTCCCTCAGCTGCTCCTCACAGGACTTGTGCTCCAGACCCTTCCCCAGCTCCGTTGCCCTTCTCTGGACACGCTCCAGCACCTCAGTGTCCTTCTTGCAGTATATTTGGTTTCGTACTTGTTCTGTTTCCCCCTCTCAGAGGACTGCAACTGTGTACTCAAAATCCAAAGTGAAATCCGTTATTATAATAATGGTAATATTACGTAGTCTTAGTGTAATTTTTTGCTAATATCTCCACCTGTTCTGCAGATATCTAGGAAGCTGGGCTCAGTCCCTCCTGCAGAGCTGGAACATAAATATTTTAACAGTTTACAAATGGAAAAACTGAATGTGCATACAGGTTTTAAGCAATTAGTCCCAGGTGACTCAGGGTGAGCCTTTCCAGACATCAGTTCCCTCTTCCCACACTCCAAACTAACTGGAAATGGAGCAGCCATCACTAATGAGCTGTTGAACATGAGTTAATCGGCACTGTTGAGAAACTGTATAGCTCTTGGCCAGTTGGGAGCATGAACAGAATGAGTTGTATCTGTCTGCAAAGGGCCACGCAAATAATAGCCTGCAGGCTGCAGGACTGGAAATAGAGTCCGTGTCCTCATCCCCGGTCTCGGGCATCAGCTGTATGGCCAGGAGGTGACACAGCACACAGAGACGTGTGGGTAACAAACGCTTGCTGCAGAGTAGCAAAACCTTCCAGGGAAGTATAGCTAATGGACATGTCGATAACCTCATCCGCGTCCTTGAAAGGAACCAGGGCACTAAACTGCTTTGGCCCAGTTTTTAAAAGGAAGTGTTGCCTGCTACAGTCTGTCCACAAACACACATCAGGTCCTCAAAATGATGAAACAGGCTTAAAACCTGCAAGATTAAAACAAACTAGATGAGAGGAAAACAGCCCTCAGGGTGCTGCAGGGTCAGATTTTTCTCTGCAGCGGAAATGACTATCAGCTTATTTTTCAACTAAAAAATCAGAGCTCTGACTGAAGTTCTGTATTTGCGTGTGTTTACTGACAGGGGCCAGATTTGGATGGGTCCCTCTAGTTAACGTGAAACTGGAGAATTTTCCTGAACCAAACCGGTTCCTCTGCCTGCAAATCTCTCTGATGATGGGGAATCGGGAAAATTCAGGTTTTTCAGACAGCTACATGCAGTTCCTTGTATGGGGCCAGCAGTGCTGCTGACTGCCTCCTCATGGGCAAGGTTTCAAGGCTGGGGTGGTCCACCCCGAGCCTCAGCGCTGGTGCCCTGCCAGCAGAAGCCGCAGGGCAGCACCAGCCTTTCGTTGCCACAAGCCTGTCTCCTCTGCTCGGCTGCGGGCTGTGCTAGCCCGGCACCCCAGTTTTAGCACTCTAAAAAGCTATTGTCATGACATGATAGCCTATCGAAGTGTCTTTTACTCTGGTGTAAATGACTAAGCAAGCTGGTGAGTCAAAGGAAATCAGACCCGAGGCATTTTCTGTGTGTCTGTTCTGGCTGAAGGCTTGAGGGCATATACAGGAGTATGAATTTACCCGCTACCTTCTTCATGACTCTCTATGCTCCCAGCCTCCCTCTGTTCAAAGGAGCTTTTTCCTCTTCAGATTATCTCACAACAGTCCAATTAGCAAGAAAATTTCCCATCTTCAGCACTGGATGAGACCAGCAGATTATTAAAGGCTCCCATTGGCTTTGACCTGCACTTTACTTGGAAGCAGAGGGCAACTGCATCTGCAAAATGAACAGAAGGGACAAACTTAATTACTGGCAAACTAACCCATCAGGATTCCCGCTCCTGATCAGACTGGAGTGTGGAGGAAAGGGTCTGTGATTTATGTGACAGGTTGAACAAAGAAAGGGAAGGGGTTAACCATAAGAATTTGTTCACTGTTGGAAATTACTGCTAATTAGGATAGGATGCAAAAACTCACAGCTGCCTCGTCTGTCAGCCTCTTCATGCGGTACAGACCTTAGCCACCTTGCATTTTTGTTCACTCTAGAGGATTTGACCCTTTTACCATACCATGTAATTCTATATAGTGCCCTTCTTAAGGGAGAGGGAAGGGGAAGAACATAAAGCGTTCACTGTTTTTCACTTTTGCACTTGAAGACAGTTTATGTAATCACCCGGAAATAGCAATTCCTCCTTCTCAGTGCCTTTCAAAGACACTTTACGCTATTTTAATGCTACAGAAAGGAAACCAGGCACACAGATTGATGCCGCACTTGCAATTCCTTCGATGAGTGACAGCACAGGCTCAGTGCTGCCAGTGAGGACTGGTAAACCAAATTCAGCAGTAAAAGTAAAGTACTCAGGACAACAAAGCCGAAGTGCTGCAAGCCAGTCGCTCCGGTTGCACGAGGGCCACAGGTGCACACACCTCCCAGAGTCCTTCAGTCTGCTCCACCGACAGAGCAAAGCCTTGGATGCCGGTGGATCGTTCCGGGGTGGGCCCCCACTCCTGCAGGTCCATGTCGTTGTTCAGACGGGCAGACGGATGGGAGGAATTAGGGACGCAAGTTGGCATAGCAACCTCAGGCTCTGCGCCTTCCTGCTTACGCAACCACAAGCAGGTTGGGAAGGTGCGAAAGGGCACTTCCCTCCTCTCACACATGCAAACCTTGTCAACCAATGCTTCCCACCCTTGGCTGTTAAGCACAAATCAGTGATCTGCCAGAGCTTTATGCTTCCTGCAAAGCCTCCTCCTTTGCCCTGCATTTCCTTCTGGAGGTTTCACAAGCATTTGGACAACAGCGGCAGCCTCCAAATCGCCCTTCACCCAACCCATCACCCATCAGAACACATCCTGAGAAACGTTAGCAGCTCAGCCACCACCAGCAGCCAACCAAGGGTGCTTCAGGGGCACAGTGCACCACTGAAAAGAGGACTTATGACCCCGTGATGGCTATGCTATAGCCCTTGGTGGGTGTCAGCACACCCAGCCTTACAAAACCCTGTGCTCCAGGCCCGCACCACAGAAACGCAGTCCTGCAGCTCCAAGGACAAGATGTATGACAGTTTTTTGCTCCCACTGCCAATAGGAAGCATGGAGGTTTTAGACTCTAAGCATTTTCAGGTGAACAGCTGAGCAGCTCTTCTGTCCTTCCCCTATAAGCAAAGGGAAAAGGTGAGGAGAAGCCAAGGGTTTTGTTGGCAGACTGAAGCTCCAAGAGGCTCAACCAGCATATAGCAAGCAGTTCATGGGGTTGATGAGAGATCTGCTTTCATCTTGGCTCCTTGCGTCCTCAGTTATGAGGTTTTTAGATACCACTAGCAACTGTGTCTATCATGCTAGACAAATTTTATTTAGGAATACTGAAAAGGGCAAATAGAGAATTAATCTGATGTTCTCACTCTATGTGAGCTAATACAAACTCTTGCCAGCAGGGAGAACTTTAAAGTGGACAGATAGGCAGCTTGGTCAGAGGTGCAAAAGGGCGCTGCACTGAGACGAGCATATGGCTGCTCAATAACCAGTGCAAATCCTTGTGGTTTTATGGTAAATCTACCAGCAGCTGATGAGATTCAAGTCCTCCCGGATTTGGATCTGCGTGATGAGAGAAAAAAACCCTCAGTCTTATTTTTATTTTAAAGCAGAGAGAACAACAAAAAGACAACTAACCAAAGGTTGCGTGCATGCAGAGAAAATTTGGTAAGCATCATTTGAATTAACCCTACAGATTCAGAGGTTTGGAAGTAGAGGCAGGTTATTCCTATCTCCAGTCAGAAAATAAATATTAATAACTTGCAAGCCAGTCTCATGATTTGGGAAGAGGTGACTCATGCCTCAAAATGCTTGTCGAGGCAGTATTGACATTGCTACAAACACCTTCAGTGTCCCGTTAACACTAGTCGGGGGTGCTGGGACTTCCTACAGAGCCGCCACATAAGCACAAAGCCTTGGCTGCACAGATAACAGTGTTTTGGTATTCCTCAGTGCCTGGGCCTGCCAAACATGCCCTGCTCTGTCTCTCACTGAACTTGGCCAAGCTTCTTTAAGCATGGATCATCAGAGGGGGTGAGGAGTGTTTAGCTGGGCGAAGCTTAGCCCGTTCGCTACCTGCTCCGTGGCTCACAGCATTTTTCTTCAACAAGATCGTCTCTAGCCAGGGTGCAGTTTTCCAGCACTCCAGTCACTGAGTTTCAGGGCTTTTATTATATGGGTTTCTGGAGCAAAGTAAACACATACACATTCTTTTGGTGTACTTTCAGGCATTTCTCATGCTCTGGACAGGAGGGGACAGGTGATGGGAGGGGAAGGTGACAAGCAAGAACATCCCAGCTGTCTTGAAGGTGAATGTACTCGTGGAGAGGGAAACAGGTACACAAGCTGCCTTGAATGTCCTTTAACAGCTCTTCCAAGTTGCCCCAACTCCTGCCTCACAGCTGTCCTGTGTGTGGCCCACAGGACCCATGAAAATGGATCTGCAAAGGAAAGGGAGGGAGGGAGTCACACCTTGTGCCACCACCTCCAGAATGGAATGCTGCTCCCGCTAGAGCAAGCCCAGACTTGCAGGGCTCACAGTTAGGAAGAAGATTATGGTCTGTTCAGCAGCATCTGGGCGAGCTAACCCTTGCATGCCAGCCAGCCAGCCTGCACTGAAAGGTCCCCACATTTGGTGGCTTGGGTCTGCAAGCTCCCTTCAGGCTGCCTCTTCGACCGGGTTATAACACTACAATGAAAGCTGCGGGTAGCCGTAAGAATGAAATGCCAGGAACTGCCACCTCCTCTCTGGTTATTGCTGAAGGAAGATAAGCCGGCCTAAGACTGCAGCGTGTCTGTCCTGACTGCACTGAGATCAGACAAAATCATAAATAGCCAAGAAATATGTTACAACACAGTTTTTAAATCTTGCTTAAGCTAAAGGTTTTGCATTCCCTAACTGTCCCATAGCTGCAGCACAGAGAGGTCCTGGAATACTGCCTGCATCTGCCTGTGATGATGGAGACATCCCCCAGCTTCATTCAAACTGTCAGACCTTGCTACCACATGCGGACAGCATCCACCTCCCTCAGTGAGCACTGTCTGTCCTGAGGGACCGTCCAACACAGCAGGCCAGAATTTTAGAGAGCGGGGTATTGCCTTTTGAGGCTGTGACAGATATCAGTGCATAACATAGGCCAAGCTTACATTTAGTTTTCTGGCTGGCATACATGGACCACACCGCCAAGCACGGTTTGCTGCCTGCTGTTTCTCTCAAGTGTCCCTGTAGCCACGGATGCTTTGCATTTCTCCCCACCGTGGCACCAGCAGCAAGCCTAACCCAGCCTATGGACACGGCTGGGGAGCCAAATCCCAGGTGTTTGAGGGAGCAGTGGGAGACACAGTACGCGCCTTTCACAGTGCGTCATTGCTGCTGGAGGAAAGTGCCAGCTCTGGGAAGGAAGTCGGCAGGGGATAAGTTTAAAAATGAGCCGAGTGGCTCGTGGAGGGGATGCCTCGCTGGGGATGGCAGAGGGATGGTGGAGAGCTGCTTATTGTTCTCCTCCCCAGCGGCTCCCCCCCTCAATCTCACTGCTCACGCGGGGATTTACAAGCACTCCATGCCAGCCATTTTCTGGAATTTGGCTGGATTATCAAAGCTGCCCTCAAATGAGAGGACAGCCACATTCTTTCACATCTCTGCTGCTTTCTGTTGTTTGCCATTGTTGGGGAGAGAAAAGATGGTCATGGATACAGTGCACAAGCATGATGGAGTTGGGGTGAGTGGCTGTGGGGAATGGCTGACACTCTTGCCATGAGAACTTAAGGACCTCTGCAAGACAAGTAGATCCCAAATTTGGGGTCTGTGCAGTGCTTGTGCTCTGCAAAACCACCCTTCATGGTCCCTCTTCGTCGATCAGGATGCAAGCGAGCATGCAATTAACAGAGTCCTGTTGGATAGTGCACCCCAAACACAGCACTGTACTGTTGCAGGATTTGTTTCCAGGAGGATTTGGGAGTGGGAATGGGGAACATTACAAGTGCTCTTCTGCCACAACCCTACACCCAAAACTTTCCTCTCACTCTCCAGAGTTGACCCTGGCCAGTCCCATTCAAAGTTAGGCACTGGTCCACTTGCTGCAAAGCCTTCCCCTTCTCCCAACACTCATTGCACCAAGTTGGGTACTTCAGACAGCAAGCATCAGGAGGAAAACAACCTCATTAACAGAAATGGATTTTTTTTCTCCACACAGATGGGCAGAGAATATTTTTAAACACAATCTCAACAAGATGTGCTAATTGTAACCCCACTATCCTTTCTCGTAAGCAAGCTAAAGAACAGATGGATATTATTATGAAGCTCTGGGGAGATGGGTGGCTGCATAGTGAAATGGACACACACGGCCCTTCTCCAGTTCTCAGAAAGGACCCCAACAAAGCACTTAATTTCTGAAACCCTGCCTGCAGTCACCAGTAACCCCGAGATATGCACACCAATCCAGGTTCAAAAGCATCAACCATGGTTGCAACAGCAGCTGAAAGAGAGAAGGTATAGGTAGAGAAGACAGTAGGATCAGATCGTGTAAAAAGCTAACTGCTGAAAGCAGCAAAAAAAAGCAGATGCTCCCTGGGAGGGAAAAACGCAAACCAACAGTGGCTGAAGAGACACACGAGAGAAATAGTGGGCAACACATTGATCTTGGCTGTGAAAAACATGCATGTCAGCCAGAAAACTAAACACAAGGAGTTTGGCCTGTACTGGTTTCTGCCACAGCCTTGAAAGGCAATATCTACTACTTACGTGACTCTGGCCAGCCATGTCTTGGAATAATGAGCCCAGGTGTGGTCTTTTAACAGAAAGATCCTGGGGAATGGTGGAGTGTCTTGTGATTCCTTGCCTGCGTCCAGCTGAGATCACCCTCTTCTCCCATAGGCTCACATTTCCCTGTCCTCTCACTTACACTGCCAGAATCCCACTCCCCCCCAATAACCTGCAAAGGGAGAAACCTGCTTTTGACATCTCCGTTTTGCCTCATTTAGAGCAGAGACTGAAGCCAAACCTCTGGAAGTGTGACCTGACCATCACATCCCTGATGATTCAAGAGTTGAGGACTGCAAGTTCTGCTGGGGCTACTCCTCCTTGAAAAAAATTGGTCCTTCGGAAAGTGGGGATGGCCATGATGCTCTCCCATGGACCCTGGAACAATGCCTTTCACTTCTTGCTGGCCTCTTGAGATGCTCATGTTGATACAATGGTGATTTTGTGATAGCTCAGCAAATCAAGGAATTATGCAGCTTTATGTATGAGATACCCATAAAGCCTTTCCTATAAGATAGTAGATAAGCTTCTTTGTGGAGTAACTAAAACAAGAGCATCTGCTGCCTCAAATATAGATAGTTTTTTCTGCCCAAATTAAAGGCAGATGAAAGGCTTTTGCCTATTACTGTTCCATGAGGGTCTGGGTGTCTGTGAAAACCAGACAGCAACATTTGGAAAAGGAAATGCATAGAAGAATGGCCCTGAAGAGAGCCTGGAAAATGAAGTCTCTGTGCTTTATGCTCTTTAAAAAATTTTAGGATCCAAGAGGAAAGCAGCTCTCCCTAACCATTTGATGCCTGCTCTGTGCATGGAAGCACAATTTCATACCTCCCTGGTATATACAGGACCCTGACAAAAATCCCCAACTGCATTAACAATTTTTTGCCTGATGGAAAATACCCTTTGGTTGAAAGAGACGGCAGCAATATATCTATCCCTCCATAAGTGGTAAGACCTTTGCACATGGGAGAGGCCTTAAACAGGGAGACTAATAGAGGGTATAACCACAGTCCACAAACACCCCAAGGATGCAGACATCAAGGAAAAGAGAGAATTGTTTGGCCTGAGTTGAGGGGCAGAACATTTAGTCTGATGCCATGACAGCGTCTGAATGGTGGGATCTGGCTGGCTTTGGACTAATCTCCAGGGGAAGTGGTGAAAGGCAAGTTGTTGTTTATTGTTTGTACAACTCGACTGATACAGACGCTGGGAAAGTGCCCTGTAGGAAGCAGTCCTCTTCTGGCAGGGAGTTACCACCTCAGATCCTCTTCCATCACTAGCACTCTGCAAGAACACACCATTGCAATGAAAACCAGCCTCTCTTACCCCTAAATAACCCAAACAGCACGCACAGCCCTGCCTTCCGTGAACAACCCTGTGACAGGAGTCCCAGGAGACATCCCAGGGCAGGATGCTGCACATCTCAGGGAACTCTTGGGAGCAGTAATCCAGGTCTACTCTGCCATTACAAAGACAGTTGGGAGGAAGTGTGGATAAATAAATATGGAATGCACAGCCTAAAATGGGAAGCTGTCCATCTGGCTTTTGAAAGATTTTTCTTTGCTTCCAAAATCTGACCCTGGGCAGCCCCCTCCCTGTCCTGAGCTCTGGAGCTATTCTTGTTGGTGTCACAAGAAGAACATTGCAGGGGGCTGAGAGATGAAGTATGATGCTTTCAGACATGGACAAAGGGAGTATGTCCTTCTCCCTGCGAAGGAGGCAGCATCATGGTGAGGGTGGGAAGATGTCCATCAGCATTTGCTTTCCTTGTCGGGAGCTCTTTCAGCAGCAGGTATGCTAATCATCCGGGTAAGCTGGTTGTTCCACTGCTTGAAGGCTGATTGATAGCAGTAATTAAAACTGCAATTCTTTATGAGGAAACTTGGTGTGGTTGCTGCATCCTTAGAAGCTTAAATATTTTGGAGGGAGAGTTTGGAGTGGGCCCTGTCATCTGGGGGAGCCTGGAAAGGCCACACTGGCAAGGAAGTGGGGACAGACAACACCCATGAAGCGCAGACCCTCCCACCATGCAAACTCAATTAGAATTTTTTGCTGTGTTTTGTGTTTTCATGCTGCAGATCAACTAATTTTCTTGGTCTAATTAGAGTTACAGCTGTTAAAGCCTAGAGCATGACTGGCTGATTGGGTTTTGAAGAATGTGACATTTTGCAGCTAAACTCTTCATCAAGATTAAGCAGCATTAACCTCTTCTCTTGCTCCTTTTTTCCCTCTAACACCAGTGATAGACATTTGTTGTCCCCAGCCAGACCCCCTGCTCACACCAGGCAGCCCACCATAAATGTGTGCCTTCCCATGGCTTTGCAGCCCAGTCTTCCCAGCTCAGCCGGCGAGTGCCCAGCCTATTACAAGGGAAATAAGGTCCCTCTCATTAAGCCATATACATGATGTGAAACAGTCCTTGTGCGAAGACACACGTGGCAGAAACTCTCTTAAATGCCATGTCCTGGGTGGTCTGGGGCTCCCACTTACCTCAGTACGAAGGTAACAGCCCTCTCCCGCCCTCTCATCCCACCTCCCCTGAGTGAATATTGCCATGTATGCATATAACCTTATCTGCTTCTCTCCTCTTAGTCTTACTCACCTCTCTTTGTGCTGCACCTACATGTATGCATCTACCTGCACATTTATAGGAAACTCTCAGCACAGGGAGCAAGTTTGGGGGCCCCCAGATGAGTCTATCAGCAGCAATTCCTTGTGCATTTTTAGCAACAGTAAAAGAAACCAGGGACATTCCCAAATGAAAATCTTCGTTAGACAGCAAAAATGCAGAAACGTTTCCCAGAACCCAGCTGGCTCCCCTCTGCTCTCCGAAAAGCAGCGTTATGCTCTGAAAGCCTTCTAAGCTTGTCAGAAACACCTCCACCTTGGAGAGGGTGGAGGTGATTGACAGCTGTGACACCAGCACAATAGACCCGAGAATCACTGGTTGGGAAGGTAAGTTTTGGTAGTGGGGGAGCTGCAGAGCTGTCTGCCAGAGCTACAGTGGCTAAAAGAGGCCATCTGTGTAGACTGAGATGGCAGAACTCAGGAGGGTGCTTGGACAAATGTCACCTTAATAAACAGGCGGATTTAACCAAAGCCACCAACACTGCCAGAATGTCCCCAAGCCCAGCTCCGACGCGTCTCTGCAAAGGCCACGAGTGCACGGCTGACTGAGCCCTGGCCTCTCCAGCTTCTTAAAAGCAAAGTGCCATAGTGCAGAGAAACAGGCATCCTCATCAGAGCTAAGCCAGGCTGGCCGGCAGCACCTTGTCCTAAGCCTCCCTTTGTCTGATTCATCCCAGAAATAGTATCGCACAAACCTTTTGATTATGGGTCCACTTCCAAATGGCAACATTCCTTTGCACTCTGCCACTCACTGAAAGGATTTCCTCCTCTCATCCTGCCCAGGTGGGTTTTCATTTTGCTGGCAAGCCACAGATAAACGTTTGATAGCCAGCAGCTGTCAATTTACCACCAGGCACGTACCTCCTCATCAACACCACGTGGGTTTGTGCCTCTTCCACATTTTTTGCCGTGATGACCACCAAGAGAGAGCCTTATTACAACCTACTGGTAAGTGACATTCCTTAGCTGGGGGTCAATCTGGTTTATATCTCTGGTCCTGGTCCTGGGAGCATATTTAGACAGATAGGGGATAAAATTGCCAAGCAAGCTCCTCTGAGCTTTCCCTGCTCTTTTACTAGGGCCCTGAGAGAGAGGCTGCTCTGACCTTAGCTGGTGTGGGTCATGGTAGTCCCTAAGCCAAAGGAAGGGCTAGTAAGTCCCTGTTCTGTAGATACAGGCTCACAACAAGAACTTGACTTTTAGAAGGGAAAGGAAATCAAACCCTTCAAAACGTGTCAGCTTTGAAGATTAAATCATATTCAGTTCAGCCTATTTGTGTATTTAGCACATTTTCTTGGCACAGATATAGATGCAATTCTCATTTCGTTTACACAGCTGCAAATCCCCATGTGAGTTAAGAGGGTAGAGTCAGAGCCTGTTAATCCACCCTGGAAGAGATATTCAATCTTGTAATTCACAGTCTACACTAGACCTTAACTGCAAGGGGTTGCCTTTCTACTGTTGGGCTCAGGATGCAGGATTTACAGACTATCACCGCTTACTTATGGAAGCCAGTTCTGTCCCCATCCGTACCTGCATAGTGTCCCAACACACTGTGGGTAATCAGCTGCTCCGTGGTGAAATATCAATGTGATTTCCATTGGGATAACCCATATCCACAGTCTAAGCTTTGTATGGCAGCCTGGCTTCACTGTCAGAGCCTGACTCATGAACGATCTGTGCATCGCTACAGTCAGCAGTCCAGAAAAAATACAATCACTTATTCTTCAAAAGGGAGGGTTTAAGCAAAAAACAGTTGGGAAGAGACATATCACGGATACACGGAACCAGCAGAGACACTGTTGGAGTCAGTTTCGGAGGGTTCCTTTTATACATGCTCAGGGAGAATTTGAAGGTTGTTCAAACCTGCCACGAAAAGCCCAATCCTAAATGGAACACAGGGATCAGGCAGTCTGCCCCAGTTTCCATGTCTTCCTTCCTGACAAAGCCTGTTAGGTGTAATTTCCTCTCTCTCTATTCATTACTGGTAGGCCAGACTGTTCTTTCCAAAGTTCTCCTACTGAAATATGGCATTTTACTGATGCCATATTTTTTAATCCCAGACCGACATATGGCATCTCCATATGGTAGTGAAACACATTAGCCTGCCTGAACATGAACATGGATGTAGAGTTAAACATTAAGGATACAGTAAAGATCTGCTGTATATTTGGTAATTCTGGCTTCCTTAAGATGTTTTCCACACGCACAAAACTGTACATGTTAATATAAATACCTGCGACTTTTACTCTTTCTGATTGAAGCCTGGATCCAGACTTCAGGATCTGGGAGTCTTCAGGCTTTAATCTGTTTTTTTGACAGATGAAAATAAGTACCCAGGGCCGAGGGACGTAATAGCTCTGTTCAGTGCTGGCGGAGTTCAGAAAGCTGTGTATGCATGCGAGGGGAGATGGGACTCGACATCTCCCTAACGCTGCGCGGCACGTCAGCTTTGTGCAGAGGATGCTTTAGCTTGCAGCGCACTTGGGAGAGGAGTACAGTGGGGAAATCACAGGCTAGTGCAATATTATAGTGCAGTTACCACCTGGATGGTGGAGCGGTGCTCACTCAGCCAGTCTTCACTGGGATAAGCACTAACAGCCATCCTGTGCGGAGAACAGACTGAGTCTCTGCCCTGAGAGCACCCAAGGAAGCATCAGGGGCAGGGTGGAAAAAACCACATTTTTAATACTAAAAGGTGTTTCAAAAGACCGGAACGAGGGAATAGTCTGCTGCTTCGGCTGTGAACTCGGTGTGTCCTACATCCCAGCTGTAGGACAGGGCTGGTGTGATTCTGGGTCAGCACTCTCCACCCCACAGGACAGGATATTGGAGAGCATGTCTATACTGACAATAACTTATTTTCCAGCATTTCTCTTGAGTCCTGGTCATGGGATCACTCACTCTGCACGTACGTTAGCTCACTCCTGGCCACTCTTGTGGAATGGATAAACCAGCTGCTTCTGAGGCAAAAGCTGGGTGTCCTTCTATTGACATTTAGCTCTGCCCTTCAGGCAGCATGGTGGAGTCTGCCCCAGAATTGGCTTCCTCAGCCCTGTACAGCCCTCCAGCATTGTGCCCCCAGCCAGTGTATGCTCACACGTCCCTTACGCTACTTTCCAAGGCATGCAACATATGCACCCAGTATGGAGCTGTAAAAACCACTGGTGGGCTGCAACACAGCCCTCGTAATCTCAGGCACCATAGCTCAGCGGTGTGGGGGAAGAACAAACACAAGAAGAGTAATAAATGGGTTTGGTGCACACGGATGCCCGAGGAGGCTCTACCAAGCACTATGCAACGCAGATGCAGCCACTCTCACGCAGGTAGCTTTCAGCGAGACAGATGCAGGTCACGCTGTACTGCATGGCCAGGGGATGGAGAGTTTGCCCTGGAGTGGATCGCTTCACAGTGTAGCCACAGCCACCTCCTGCTGAGGGCACTTTTTTGTCTCTTTCTCTGGCCCAGAGTGCTGACCATCTGGTGTGAGCTTTGGGGTGATCCCTGGACACTCTTCCCAGCAACCACAGCAGTTTTACACACCTTCCAAATCTGTGGGAACTGCTTTTGAGATGATGTCCTCAGCAACAACTAAGCAGTGCTCCCCCAGCATCTGAGACTCAGTGGTGAGACACCATGAAACTTCCATCCAAGACTTACTTGCCAGAGGAAATCCCAGAGATAGGGAACTTCCAAGTCTAACTTCCTCCTTTAGGGGTCTAATAATGCCTATAAAGATATGAAATTGCCCTTGATTAGGACCTCCTAATTGTTACTTATTTCCCCAGAGAATTTGGCTGTTTACAGCTTTGTTCCTTCTTCTGCACTCTCACTCTCAACCAACTGGAGGTTTTTATTTTGGGGCTTCATTCAAAAACACCCATATGTGAAGAACATAAGCTGCTTTCAGAACAAAAATAAGTCATGGTTACGTACGTACTTTAAAATGCAGTCCATCCCTATCTGATTCTTGCAGTGGTACTCGAGCACCTTGATCCCTTGCAGTATTTACTCAGCCAGTAAAGCACCTGAGAAGGATGGGATGTAGCCATGATTCTCTTTTCAGGCACGTATTGGCTAGTTTAGGCACTGCCTCAGTCTATGAAGAAGCCCCTTGCAATCCGCAATTCTCCCAATGAATTGCTTAGGCATCTAACTCAGGTTGGGCCAGTGGGGCAGCTATCTCCTCCTCTCCTATAGCATCTGCCTGTAGCATATTCTGGCTCCTTCTCCTTCCCTCTCCCCATGCAAGAGGTGCCAGCTGTACCTGGCTGTGCCAGCTGCCTTCTCAGCTTGGGGGGAGCCGGGGGACACAGATAGGATGGGCTGTGGAGACTGCTATTAGCCTTAGAGGTCTGGACTGTTTCCTCTGGGGGATAAGAGAAATGAAGGACCAAGGTTTAAAAATAACAGTTGTCAGGAGAGATGAACTGCTTTAAATTTTAAAAACTGGCTGAACTGGCTAATTGCCAGGAGTGAGAGTTTACCGAAGTGGTGGATCGCTTTGACAACTGAAATCCCTTTTGCAGCGGAATAACATTTTCTCTGCTTTTGCTTCCAGTTTTCATCAGTCCACCAGTTAACCCACTCAGAACTAAGGAGCAGAATAGTCATTGAAGCAGGGAAGTTTGTTTTTCCCTTGGAAGACAGGACTAACAGTTAGACTGACATCTACTATTTCTGCAATCCTGATGAACTCCAAAAGGAAAGTAATTTCCATTAGTATGTTTCCTTTGGAGAACAAACCATATGTTTTAATGTAAAATATTTTGATGTGTCTTCTATCCAGCACATGTAATGTCATTTGACTTAGCTAATAATACCAATTTAAATGTTAGTTTTCTGGAATCACAGCTGTTTCCTAATCTTTGTCCCAAATGATCTTTCCATAGATTAGGAATTAAAAAATTGTAACAATTTAGAGAACTCTGAATATCAGTTCTAAAATACTAACATATTTAAGCACATGCACAGGTTATTCTCTTGATTAGCAAAAAGAAATAATTCTTTTATTCTTCAGGTTATAATTAGTTGCAAGTCTAACTGCTAAGCAGCCAAAAAGAAGCCACTTATCTTTTTCCAGAGAAGCAGTTTAAAAGCAAAAATGCAGAAAAAACCCACAAAAAACCAGGAATAACAATAATAAATCAAACTTTCTTGTTTGCTAGCTTTAATCACAGCTAAATGTGGTGATTTTAAAATCACATTCATTTCAGCCAGCTGCCCTTGCGATGGTGACCTGACATTTCTGAGGGGGGCAATCAAATATGATCCTGTTATTCGGTTGTCCACCTGTTACAAAGCAGGGATAGATGGGTCCCTGTGCCGAAGCAGGATTGAGTTCCCGTGTCCTCTGGCTCAGCCATCTCTAACCTTGTGTGCACCATGCTGTCTTTGTGCTCTGTGGGATCGCGTTCTTGCCAGAGACATTCAGATGTGCTTCATCGCCTGGATCCTGGGGCCTGATTAAAGGGGTGTAAGAGTTGTGTAGCTTGTGTGCACGATCTTTATGTGTGGTCCTTTCTTGCTACACCGCAGAGTTAGTTTTCTCCATGAGAATCAATCAATAACCTCCCATCCAGCCTTGCTCAGTACGCTCTGGTTCAGTACACCGTGGACTCGAAATACCTTTCCAAGTACAGCAACCTTATGATGCAGTGCTTAATGTTCCTCGATCATGTAGCCAAGTAAGTTAGAAAGATTGATTGTCTTGTCTTTTCATGTTGTTATAGCTCTGGGCTGAGCAATGGGCAATTCCTGGCTCTCCTGGGCTAGCTTCACTCTCACAGCCTCTCCTTGCCAACCTCCCTGCCAGCCTTTTGCTGCCTCCTCCAGCTTTTGCCACTGATGGGTCTGCCTGCATGCTCTGTTCACAGGCTCCAAAAAAGGCTTTGGCTACAAGTCACTGGGTCCGTCCCAGGCATAGAGCTTTTTCAATCTGAGAAAGTCACTGCTGAGTTGACTTCTGCTGTCCCTGAGGGCTTTGGAACTGTGGCTCCTCATCTTAGATGAGAGCAGTGTTTTTGTCTAGCTCCCAGCAAATGTGTCTCAGAAGCAATGCGGATGTGGGGACCCCATGTCCCCTAGGTAAGGATGCTCCCTGACAGCTTCCCTGCAGATGAACACAGCGCCCTGGACTGGAGATACACTCTGGGCCACCATGAATTTGAAGGGGACCATTTTCACCTACTCAAGAACTCTGTCCTCCTCCCCTCCTACATACACTGTGGAGGAAAAATAAAGTGCCCATATTTTAACTAAGAATCGGGCTCAGTTAAGTCAGACCAATATTTTAGGACATACGGTGCAAGGGTATGTCTGGGTGATGCTCTACCAAGGAAATCAGATCTCCATCATCACAGATGCACTTTTCTTGGGACATATCCTTCAGTTCAGCCCTGTCCAGGTGACACCAGAGATAAGGGCAAAGCAGCCAGGGATTTGCTGCCCTTGGCAGAGCCAGGGGAAGGGGTGTTACCTGAAAGCCACCATGGCAAACTGAGGCAGGGAGTCCTGGGAGGCAGGTGTGGGACAGGGAAGGTCAGCACTTCCTGACCTAGTAGGAGAACTGGGAGCGAAACACCCAGATGGGTGTGAAATGTTTGGATACCTCAGGAAGGGGTGCTGCAGGAATCCCTCAGGAAGATGGATAAGCGCCCTCCCAAATTAGTCAGCATCTAAATATAGTGGCTCAACCCTTACTGAATGGCATGTAATCAGACCTCTACCTTAATGCTGCATTGTATTGTTATGCTGCATTATCAAGAATAATCATCACCTATGTGTGATTAATATACCAATGCCAACGCGATGTATTCTAATTTTCTTTCCTTTTTTTTTTTTCCCCAGAGGCAACAGATATGGGTGTACGTGGTAGTGAAAATATCATTTAAAGGCAGGCTTCAAACTTTCTTGACAAACGAATCATCTCGAGGGGGGTCAAAAGGTTGCTATAAATATGGCTGCCACGAACGCTAGGATAACTGCAGTTCACCGTCTTGCTTTTCAGATGGGAACAGTTGTTCTTTCAGTTTCCTGTGTTTTGGTGGAATTTGGGGATTTTTGGCCAAAAGGATTCAGGTTTTCAATGTGTAATTCTTAAAAATGTGAAAGGTCCAGCTGAAAATAAAAAAAAAAAAGACTAAATGACTCAATCATCACAAGAGCCTCTCCAAGGCGTTATCACATATTCCCACATTTATCAAATTTTCATGATGTGGCAATAGGAAAGACACTTTACAAGACTTATGAGCTTTTTATTACTTTTTAATTTTTTTCCCAGAAAAATGTCTTTTGAAGAACAGCAGCATCTTAGGAACGAAGGCCTGAGAGGACCAATTAACTCCATTCCCTTTTCTATCGAGGAGCACATCGCAATACCCAGTTCACAAGCTGTCCTACACCGCTTGAAAAGCATCATCAGTTTTTGCCTCCCCAGTCCTATCGATGGAGGTTGCTCAAAGGTTAAATGCATTTGCAGAAAATTTTCGCTCATTTGCTGCTTTTATACATCATCCTGTAGCTTTAACAGCTTCTGTCCAAACCTGATATTTTCCTCATGCTGTGACTAGCTGGAGCCAGACTCAACAGACAGACTCCTGTAGTCTCTCCTCGTATGACAGCATTTCCTTAATCTTCCCTAGAAACTCCTTTCTCTGCCTCTGGAATTCACCTTCCCTGAACACGGCAAAGGTTGAATGCAGCCTGCCAGCCCGGATTTCACCGCAGCTGATACCCACTGTTCTTCAGATGTTTCAGCACCTGCAGAACATTTTTTAATTCCCTGAAAAGGTGCCCACATGTATCTTAGGAAGACCTGGACTCAATCCCTGTTCCCTTAGTAATGCCTCTTTCCATGCTTCACTCCAAAAGGCTTTTCATTTCAGAGGAGAAAAGCAGAACAGGTAATTAACCCATGGGATTTACTTTTTCACAGCAGCTGCCAATTCCCCTCCCCATTTCCTCGATGGTAAAGTCTCACCGAGATGAGGTTCCTGTAATGCAAAGTGCGAATCCTCAGGGGGAGACAGCTTTGGGGGATGCTTGGCTGAAGCAGGTAGAACGCTAGGACCCTGCATTGTTTTTTTCCCTCTGACACTGATTTGATATTAAGCATTAGGCAGATCATTTCTTCCCTGTGTCCCCTCCAACCATATGTCTGGTTTGTCTGTTTACACACTGAGGGTCCTTGGGGCCATGGCTGTGTATTATAGTGTACGGATGGAAGCCTAGCACAGTGTGGCTCAGATCCAGCTGCTCCAGTTGCTGCTGGTTTAAATACTAATAATCGCAATTCAACAAAAAGATGTTTTTGAAGTAGGAGTTCTCCTCCCATCCCAGCGGCTGATTGCTCTGACGTTATCAATGCACCATTCTAGTTTAGCTTTACCATTTCAGCCCAAAGCTGAAATACTGCATCATGGGAGCTCAGGGCTTTAAGAATAGCATCTTTCCTATTCACATCAGATCATTCAGCTTGTAATCTTTTTATCTCCTGCTGCAATTGCTTCTTGTGGCGAGTCCAATCTTCTATTGCAGCATTATTTGAAGTGATTAGCTCTGACAGATTCTTAAATTCTGACTCCCAAAGTTGATTTTTGGAGGTATCGAGCCACGGTGTTTCATGATACATTTCCCCCCAGATTATGATCAAAAATGGAGCAGTGATTGTTGTTTGTTTGAAGCTGAATCTTATTTCCCTTTAGGCATCTGAATAAGGCAGTTTCCTGGAGCTTGATATCCACAGAGGAAACACAAGATTAAGAGCTTAATCAAACTGAGAAACAATGCCTGGCAGGAGCCAAATACCTCTGCGTCTCCTTCTCAGCAGCAGCTTCTGCTTAGAACTGTCTGTAACAAAATTCCCAGCCAGGAATTTTCCAAAGAAGCTTTTTTTTTTTTTTTCTTCTTTATGTCGCCATGCACATCCACTGAAACTGAGGAATTTTTTCAGGGATATACCATTTGGGCTGAAACTGTCCTTGGGGAACTTTAGTCATCGTTCAAGCACCTCGCTGTGTGTTTTTTGCCATTGTTGGAACTGAAGAGAGAGACCCCCCAGTAGATTCGTATTGTTGCAGGAATAGGAGAATATTTGCCATTCCAATAACTCTTAAGGATGGAAAAATACATTTACAAGCCAGATTTAATCTGAAGTATATCTCCTATTGAAGACAGCGGGCAGATTCCCATCTTAAATGAATCACAGACCCTTCTACTGGCCTATAGGGATGTTCTGCATCTATGTGGTCTTCTTATCCCAAAGGACTTGCAAATATCTTTACAGCCCATATACATGTGATCCAAAATCAACAGCAGGTCTTACTACTTACTTCAAAGGCTTTAGATTAGTCCTCTTTATATGCATCAGGAATTACTTTAGGAAATTCACATCTGGTATGAAACGTGGCATCTGTTTAACAGCCTGCAGAAATCTTAAGGGTTGAGAGTGAAAAAAAATATTCCAGCCCAAACTGCAATTAAAGTTTGCCAGAATGGGATCTGGCCAGGACATGAGCAGTGTGACCGCTACTTTTTGAGAGGTGTTTTTTGTTTGCAAATGTCCATAAATGATAAGTAGCCTGGGCTTTTGTCTGATCAGAATTTAGAGAGTCTTTGGATACCTGAATGTCAGCCTGCTCTCAAAGACATTATTACATTTCTGAGAGCAGAAAATTGTACAGTTACGCCAAGTAGCAGGAAAAGAAATGTCTGTTTTGTGAGTAAGAGCTAGGCTAAAACTGGTCACTAACTTGCACTAAAACTGTGAGCGGAGGTCTAGGAAAAAGCCAAAACACTAAAATAAAATGCCAGGGGTCATACAAAGAAGACAAATTGTTTCTTTGAATGGGCAACTAGAATTGTGATAAATCAATATATATTTCTAACATTTTGAAAGTTATTCTGTTCCACCTTTTGGACTGCAAGAGGTGGGAGAACTCTCTATTCTTCTCCAGAACAGCTGATAGTTCCTTTTGCAAAGGACAGGACAAAAGGCTGCACTTTATTTTAATCGTCCCTCTGGCTCTAGCTGGTAGTGAAAGCCACCTAATTGGCAGCCTAGAAGAGTGAAATCCTCCACTTATCCACAAAAAAAGAAAAAGCTACAGCTGCAGTGGCAGTAAGGCAAGCTACTCATGTCCAGGAGAGGACCCTGGAGGAAAATACTTAGACCAAGTGAAAAAAGTTCATAATCCATTTGATCCATTCAGTTCCACTGAAAACGGTATCGGGGGGCTGTGATGTTGGCATCTGGCCATTGCATTAAGGATCCTCTCCATTTCACCTCTTTTTATGTAGCTCAATGAAAAATCCAGCAGGCAGGAACCACTTCTAGTTACTAATGACCAAGGCTGGGTTTGAATGAGTGGCTGGCAGAGGAAAGTATTAGCACTCCCTAATTTCAGTCCTTTTTGTAAGTACTCTCTTAAACCTGTGATTTCTTGCATTGTTGAGGGTTTTATTATCACTCTTTTCTAAAGACAAAATTCCAGTCTTACCATGACAATTTTTAGTGAATATCTAAAGCAAGGGCAGAAATGTGTCAGGGAGGCTCAGCAGTTTTAGGCAAATGGAGGATACTAGCAGTTCAGCACCCAGACCAGCATTAAGGTCCTTGGGCAGTGTTTCCCATCCACTGGACCGGTATGTTCTCATGTGTGTGTTTTCAAATCCAGTGGCCATCTGTTTCTGGAAAGGTTGTCCTGCAGTGCTCTTGCTCCTTCCCTTGCCCTGACACTGGTAATCCTCTGTCCCCAGAGTGACACATAGCACTAGGTTACAAAAAAAAAGAAAGAAAAAAAAACCCAACAATACTCCACTGCTTTTGGTATCTGAACCAACTACTGAAGGATCAGATGAGCCCCAGTCCCCTCAGGAAGGAGAGGAGGGGAAATGGTAGGTGTCAGTGGAGAGAAAGGTAGAAACATCCCTTGCATCATGGTATCCTCAGATGGTACTTGAGAAACATCAGATTGTCACCAGGGAAGTGACTGCAAAACCCCTTTTTTTCCTAACCTACTCCCACTCACCATTCTCCTGCTGCAGGAGCTGGAAAACACACACACAGATGGAATAAACAGAACTAAGAGATGCATTTCTAATGGATTAATTGTTACTGGATTGTGAATGAAAACCTTCACGGTGACACACAGCATAGGATGTCCTTGAAGCCCTTTCAGAAAGCCAAGGTGGTCCTTGGGTTTTAAAAGCTTGTGAAACTCCTCTAAGGGCATTTCTGTGAGAAGTTTGGCTCGAGTGGCTCTACACAACGCGTGGGAGAGAGGCATCTCTTTGTTACTCTGAGGAAAGTGGGACTGTCACAGAGATGCAAGGACAGGAGGAATGGAAAGCACCACGTCAAGATCTTGAGTCAACAACAGACAGTCAGGCTGGGGCTGACAGAAAAGTCGTCCAGTCTGCCCTTTAAAAAAGGGCTTAATACTCAGTGATAATAGCAGTGGCAGAATTATCCCAGGATGGCAGGGAGGGGACGTGACAAAGACAGGTAGAACAGCTTGAAGCCATGTACTGTAGCCTGAGGGGGAAGGCACGTGTGAAAGACAGCAGAAGTCTTGTGTGAGGATGGGACAGGGGCCTTGTATGCACGTCCAGGACATGAAGGTCCTGGACAGAGGTGTTTGGGTGGAATCAAACCCTTTGTACAATGTGCTTTTGCACATTAGACCTCTGACATCCTCCCTCCAAGCCCTATGTCCCGAAGAGCGCTGCCTGCTGTAGCACCCTGTTCCCATCCTCTTCTTAACCAAAACCCAGCCCATCCACAAGCCCTTGGCCTCGCCATGCTAGAGCTGAGTTCAGCTCTGTAGATTAGCAACGAACTAACCATTTTCATTCTGTGGTTAAGCTAATTTTCTGCCAATTTAGTAAGTCAAACCAAGGAGTTTTCATGCCAAGAAGTGCATGCCAGGAGTGTGCATGACAGACTACAGGGAGGCATGACTTTCTCCCTTCAGCAAAAGGGTTTCCCTGGATCCACTGCACTGTTGTGCTGGGCTAGTGTGCCTGCAGCTGCTGTCATCACAGAAAGTCCTTTTGTGAATTTAAGCTACGGGTTTAGCCCAGGGAATCAGCTAACCTAGACTGCAGCATTGTTTTTTTTTTCAGAATTAAAACTTTTAATCTTTTTCACCAGATCTTTGTACTTTGCTTATAAACACATTGCTCAGATATTTAATTTTAAACTTGACATATTTCCATTAGATTTATTTTTTCATCTGTGGCATACCCTGCCTGTAAATACAGACTGTTGCACTATTTAATGCTTCTTCAAGCCTACATTTCCAAGCAATTGCAGCCAAGGCTGGGGTCTACACTATCCCCTTCTCCTGCTGAGGCAATGGTGTTTTGTGGTCACCCCAAGCCAAGAAATCTGACCCTCCTTCTTAAGAGATCAGCCTTGTACAACACTAGCCTCAGCACAGCCACACTCCTCGTTCCAGCTGGTGCTTGTGAGAGGATCCTTTTCTTCAAGCCTACATTTCCAAGCAATTGCAGCCAAGGCTGGGGTCTACACTATCCCCTTCTCCTGCTGAGGCAATGGTGTTTTGTGGTCACCCCAAGCCAAGAAATCTGACCCTCCTTCTTAAGAGATCAGCCTTGTACAACACTAGCCTCAGCACAGCCACACTCCTCGTTCCAGCTGGTGCTTGTGAGAGGATCCTTTCCACAAGCAGGGCAGAACTGCACTTAAATACTTGTAGGATGAGGTGGCGAGTGAAGGTGTTGAGACTCTCCAGAGTACCACAGCATTGTGGTTTTGTGCTTCCAGCTGCTGTTTTGACAGGAGGTTATTTCCATGGATTAAAAGCTAGAGGATTTGCCTGGGGAGCCGAGAACAGAGAGTTGACCATGGTGTGGTCATGCTGTGGTTCTCACTGTGGGGTCATTCTTCCTTTCTGAGCACACCCGAGAGCTCTCTGTTCACCTGTTTTGTTGTTTTCACTGGAAAAGCATTTGTATAATGAAAAGTGACCTGTGGGAAACAGGGAACTAAGGGCAGAGTATATAGGACATAATCAAAGCCAGAGAGAACTGCTGAAGCAATGGAACCATCAGGGATTTAAAGCTCTTGATCTCATGTTGAGCTGAGAAGGACACTGAGTATTTACTGGCAGAGGAAACTGCATGAGAACAACTTGCCATACGTGGTGAGGGATGCTCATTTGGCTGTGCAGCAATGCTGATTTACTCTAGCTGAGTATTATTCTACACAGAGAAGAAAATAGAGCTTGCAATAACTCTCTCCAATTAACTGATGAGAAATGAGTATAATTTTTCCCCCCTTCCCTTCTGTCAAAGACCCTATCTTACTTGCCCAGAGTTCTCAAGCGTCCCCCTGTGTAGTGCTTGAGGGATCACATTATGAGATGAGAGACATACCCAGCATTTCAGGGTGGGTGGTGAAGGGGTGCAGTGGGAAGCAGCAGCCGTGGAGGCTGGTGTACTCCCTGCGGCAGAGCGGTGCTGCCGTGCCTCTCCCACCAGGCACCGTGGGCCGGAAGACACCCAGGAGGCCCAGCTCCATCTGGCACAAGGGGCTGTGGTGAAGGGGAGAGGCAGACTATGACATCCTATATGCAAGACATGGCATACCTGGCTGCAGCAAAGTGAGGTAACTACGAGTTTCATATTTTAAGCACCAGGCTCTGTTTTTCTGCCTCCTTCCACCTCTGCTTGCACAAGTCCAAAGCTGCCAGGCTTCCTTTATGCCTGGATATCTTCCATATCCTTGAGGAATACTTAAAATATATGGGCTTCCCCCAGCCCCGTGGGCAAGTCCTCTTTCCCATGGATAAGTCTCTTCTGCTTAAATGTCACAGAAAACACAGATGTGAAGAGAAACAGATCTACAGTCGTTTACCATGGAAGCCAGCCCAGCACATAAATAATAGGAGGGAGGACAGGTCCCCATGGGCCTGGAGGATCCGCTTGGCTCTAACGGCTGCGACATCCCAGTGCTGCATAACCCCATCAGTCGCTCCCATCCCTGGCCAGCATAGAGAGAGGGGCAGCCAAAAAAAAGGGAAGAGAGGAAAACTGACTGCTAGTTTTTTAAGATACTGTTTCCTGAAACTCTTTCCTATATTTCTGATCTTTGTGTTAGCATGCTCCTGCCCCGGTTTTCCTTCACTGCCTGCAGAGGCATCCTGTATTGTCCTTCGCTGACCTGCTCCGCGGTGTGCCGTGTGTCTGGCACTACCACCCTGCCGCAGGGGGCTGGCCCAGACCCCGGGCTCTGAAGAAACCCAGCCAGTATCTCAGCACAGAGGCTTTACCTTGAAGAAGCACAGAGTTATCCAAAGGGGAGCATGTGTGTGTGTGTGGATTTGGAGGGTATTGTCTATGCTTTCAATGTCTTGTTTGCCTGGCACCATACAGAGCACAGCACTTCCCATCGCCCACTCCAGGATGTGTCTGGGAAATGAGGGGCTTGGCTTCTGCAGCTATGTAGGGATGCAAAGTGAGCCCAGCTCATTGCAAGTGGGGATGAGACCTCACAGTCTTAAGACTGGCAGGCTAATGGGCAACAAATTTGCCTGCCAGCTTTGCCCCCTACCTGCAGAGCACCCCTGAGCCTGCAACTGGGACTTGGCCCTCTCCCCATTTCTGTTTGGGCCAACGCAGACAAAGATGCATTGCTCAGCTGGCTGAGCTTAACCCTCTGCGCGATCATCTTAATAGACTCTGAGTCTGCTTTAAATCAGTTTTGTTGCATTCAGTTCCTTACTGAGCTGGGATGAATTGGTGCGGCTTTACTGTCACCAGAGAATACACTCGTGGTTTATTTTGGTTGTTCCAGTTAACTCTCTGTCTATTTTCCCTCAGGTGCCTCCTGGCACCTTCTGCACTCCAAGTGTTCCTCCCACGTCTTGTTCTCTGAGTGGTGCCCTTGTTGTGACACGCTGTTTCCTGAATTTAAGCATCCCCAGTGAGGATGGTGGCCAGGACCCTTAGCAGCTGTGCCCCTGCTCAACCACCCACACCCTTACCCCGCTGTTCCTTCTTCACCCAGCCCTCGTTGCTGCAGCCCGTGTCTTCTTCTGGCCTCTCCTCCCAGCATAACTAGATTGTCTGGAAAATCTTTTGACAAACACTAAATGGAAGTACTTGCAAAATTGGGTCAAAATCAGCAAATAATTTTGGCTGGAAAAGAAAAAGTGTGAAGAGAAGGAGGAATTTTGAAAATGCCATGCAATATCACTTAGACATGTGAAAAATGAGATGTTCCATTTTGGAAAAGCCTAAATTACATCCAGGTTTTTCAGAGTGACTTCAGGCTTGCAAACAGCATTTCAACCACCGAATTTCAAAACAGTGTTTTTTGATTGAATAGTTGACTAGCATTTTTGTTTAAAACAAAAAGGAAAAAGTAAGATTTGCAGAAGATTTACAAGATAAAAGTGAAGTGTTTTCTCCTGGACTGAGCAAAAAGGTTTCAGAATAATCTGAAATGCCATTTTTTATGTTTTACTTTTCTTCTTTTTTTTTTTTTTTCTGAGAAAAATATATGTAAAACTTTCTCGTTTAGTTTGACCCAAACAATCCCTTCCACCTCTCCTCCTTAATGCCATGAAAAGTCAGTGTTTACCCCACTGAAAAGGCATGGTAAGAAAGACCCTCTTTCACCCAGTCCCAGTCAGGGCTTTGATTTCTGCCATGCTACGCAGAATTTTGAACCGCCCCTTTCACCTTTGGCGACAAGGGCAGCTCCTCGGGAGATTGGCTTTTCTAGGCTAACGGTAGCCTTTGCAAATGCACCCAGTAGGCATACTTAGAGTTTAATTATACAGGGAAGAGATCTGAAGTTAATGTAATGCACTTCTTCATACAACCGAGACCAGAGATAACAGCTTTCAGCACATGGTGCCTCATTCAGAGAACGAAGCGTGTGACCCACTCCATTGCAGTTTAAAATTAAAATGGAAATTAACTTCCCCATTCATCCATCGTGACATTTTCACCTTAAAAAAAGCTGAGGCCAGCAAGAAAGGAAAAAGATATCATGTATTTTTTAATTCTATTTCCATTATGCTGTGAGTCACTTTTCATGGAAATTCTGAGAAAGCACTGGTGAGAGAGCCCAGAAAAAGAAGGAAGAAAGAGACAATTTTTGTGTGGTTTATGGGAATGTCAAAGAGAAGACTGCGATGTGTTTCTGAGGCCAGGTGCCATTTGCCGGGAGCAGTCCCCAGCAGCCTCCTGGCATTCCCAGCAGTCAGGTTTCCAAACGGGAACCTGCTGCGTGGAGCATGTGCCTGTCTTGCCTTCCCCAAGGACATCCTCGCTCCAAAGGATCCTGCCCAAGAGCGGGCATCTGCTCCCGCAGCCGCAGAGCTCGGCTGCCCGCGTCCCCAGTGGTGCTGCCTGCCGCAGGGTTTGCTGGCTGCGCTCGGCTCTGCTCCGCTCTGCCACAGGTAGGATGTGGACTAGCCCATCTGCATCCATTTCTGCTCATCAGGGACTGCAGCGTGGGCTCATCTTCAGCACACAAAAGTGTTGAAAGAAAATCTGACTTCAAAGGCTAGAAATGTTATCCAACGAAGGCAGGAGACTGACTGCGGGATCCAAGTTTGGCTGAGAGCAGCATTGCCCAATCCTGTGAACAATTTGTGGCATTTTTTTCCCTCAGCATCTCTTTGGTCTCTCTGATCAGCGCCACTTGCTAATTAGCATGCTTATTGCAGGTTGCTTGGCTTCTTTTGAAATGTGCTAAGATACACAGTTCTGGAAAAAGAACACTGATAAAATCGCAACACCTGAAATTCCCTGGAGTAATTGCTACAACTTGGGTCCAATAGCAGTGAGCCATGTTATCGTATCACATCCTCTGCCTATCAGCAGGCAGACGTCCTCCGCCTCTCAAAAGCATCATCTTCACAACCAAGCTGTAGCACCTGGCCCTCTGCAGCAGAGGAGTGCTCATCCCAACCAGGCAGCAATGGTGTTTCCACCCAACGGGCCTTTTTCTATGTGGGACTATTGTGTACAGCTGCCAAAAATCACCAGGGAATCCAGAAACTCTACAGTTTAAATAATTTCTTTCCCTTCCTTGTCATTTCCTTTTTATATCTGCCTTCCTTGTAGGACTGAGTCAAGACCCACTCTGTCGTTCTCGCAGGCACACGCCTGGCGCACACTGCTGACATCAAATGCGAACACTGAAACCTGCATCCCTCTATGTCTTCTGAAGCAGGTCGCAAACTCGAGGGCACAGGCAAAGTGAAGCAGAGAAGCCACTGCTGGAGAAAACAAACACTGTATTTTAATCAGCACCTGCCCCCCTGCCTGATAAGGAGGACATCGGTTTGCAGGTTCTTCCGCTTTCTTCTGACCTACGCACCAGCCCCTGCATCCTTGCTCGGATCACACAGCATCTGCATGATCTGAATCATACCGGCAGAGTTTATTCATTGTCACATGGCTGCAGCAAACCCACAGCTGTCACTCGGCATATCCACAGCTTAACCCAGGACAAGGGAGGGAGGCTGCCACATTAGGCAGCAGCTGGAATCTTCTTCTCCTGGGGCTCTCACAGGACATGGGGACCCAAAGAAGCCGACCCGGCCTCCAGGCGACTCCGTACCAATGAGTGCACCAGCCATGACAGCACAAAACCAAGTGTCCTCAAAAGAGCTTTTTCTCAAGCCCACACAGAAGAGGAACAGGACAGCTGACCCCAAAGAGCAAAATGCCTTTTTTTCCACCTTTGAGACAGGCAGCAATGCTCTCCAATCAATCTAGAAAAAGAAGCTTCGTCTTTGCCTTAAAAGAGTAGCCAACCTGCCTGCTCATGCCTGCACCCTAAACCCTCTCGGCTCCTTTACCTGGATCCCAGCTGCACGTTAGCTGGAGTTTAGGTTCTCGGGCAGATTCTTGTCATCTGTGCCTTGCCTCCTCGCTGACTTTAAAGTGCCCCGTTACCCCTTGCTAGGTGCAGCTTTCTGTGACCACACAGAGCAGTTGCAGCATGGTGATGGATTGCACAGCTCAGGCCACACATCATGGTGGGAGAGAAGGTGAGGTGTCAGGCTAATGCTTGGGGTTTGCAGGTGCCCACCCATGAAACAGTGACCTGGAGAGGGATGGTGAGATTTCTTCATCGTCCCTGAGCTAAGATCTGCGCCTCCGGGCCCTCCTTGCTTACATCTGAGTCACTCCGTGATGACTGCTTGCATTCCCCTTCCTGCTCTGTGCCAGTTTCTCACCTGGCTGCGGGAGCAAGTGTCATCCTGCGTGGCTGCACGCCAATGACTCCGTATGACACCGCTGCAGCATCCTTGCTTGGACTCAAAGAGGCAAGAGGAGCCAAGGAGATGTTGGGAGGTCCCTTGTCGCTACAACCCATGGGGCTGGGCCTGAGCTGGGACCTGCTGCTTCTCTTTGACAGCTCCCCACCAGTGCCCTTGGTCCCGCTGGACACCAGTCCTAACATCACCACCAGGTCTTTGACCACAGGATATTCATCCTTTCAGCAAAAAGCATTTTGGAACATGTATGTTTAAGCACCTGGCTAAAACCAGCTCAAGAATGGACCACATCATGTCACCTGTCCTCTTAATTATACATGCATGCGATGGCCCAAACTCACTCAGATTCGCCAAAATAAACAGAGACAGCAGACATTTGACAGCTGTTTCTGCAGACAGCGTAACTAAATTTTATTATTCTTTCATGTTTGACTTCAATAGAGAAGTGTGATTTAATTGTACCAGTATTTGCAAAGCAGCTTTAATTAATTTTATAACAGAAGCATAGTAAAATTCCTCTACCTAAATTATATGTGTAGGTTACTTTTGATTCTTTGTCTCTATTTTCCTCAATTGCTTGTTCCCTTCTTTCTTTCTCCTCTCATGCTGGCTTAAAATGCATTTTCCCTTTGTCTCCCATATTACTCCCTCCTTTCCTCTCCACAACGCTGCCTGGCCATCAATCCCCCTGGTTTCTACAGTGAAAGTCAGAAAGATAACAAATTCTTACAAGTTGCATGAAAATCAATGACCAAGTGAAGATATCCAAGCTAGAAACTTGCTGAGGGAAAGGCCGCAGTGTACATTTAACATTTATTTTTCCAGTTTGGTATGCTGTCAAGCCAAACTGCAAATGGAGATCAGCCAGATGATCACGCTCTGTGTTGTTTGCGCTCTGAGTGGAAATAGAGACATGGACAGTGGGTACACATTTATAGGAACTCACATTGCATTCTTTCTGCTGTTCATTGGGCAATTTGCTTTCTAAGTTTCCTAGAAGACATTTTGTTAAAGTAAAAATAAACAAAACCCCTACATACATCTGTTTTATGGAAAAAATCCCCAAAAAACTAGTGCTGGGAAAGGCAAAACACAGGAGTGAAAAAACATAGAGAAAAAGATTTGGGGACTAAATGCTGGCTCAGAATTGCGAACAAATAAATGGTTTCTTGTTGTTCTAGTCCTGTTTTGTCCAAGTAAAGAAGGTTTCATGTACCTTCTTTGTAAATAAAACAAGGCTGCAGTAAGGAAATACAGGGCTCCATTATTAGCTTTTTTTCTCCTAAATGAAACAGTCCACAGGACGTTTAAAATTGGCTAACCATGCAAGTCAGAAAGGGATAATAGCTTTGTGAAGTGAACCGAAATGATCCCGACATTGCACAGACCTGGTGTATGTGCATTATCTTAACGCTCCACTTCTGTTTATTTTATATGTGTTGTCACGTCAGAGTTCTGACAAGGCTGGAGCTGAGTTTCCATTCCCCTGGAAACACTTAACCCTCCCAACACTGACAGCCTTGTTCAAACGAGCAGAGATGAGCCTAAACATCCTCCCGTCCTCTCGATCTTTTCCCGTGCCTGCCGTTTCCCCCCCACCCCACATTACAACTTCTAAGCGTTCCCGTCCTCCAGTGGCATCCAAACTGCAGTTCTGATGGCTCCAGAGCATTAAACTGGGGTCTAGGAAATTCCCAGTTGTACATTGAACTGTGAAATGTTCATGGCTGAGAAACTTTGGGTTCTTTCTCTTCTGATTTTGAACTTCCAAGGTATATAGGTCTTTTTTTTTTTGTTTTGTCAGATTTCTCTCTCCTAACACAAAAAGTCTGCTCTTTGGTTTGTTTTTTTTTTTTAATTGAAGTTAAGATGGTCATCTAGCTCACAGTTTCTGGGGTCTGGGCTTTAGAGAAGCAGCATCCCAGATCACAGAGAAACATTGTGGTAAAGACTGAGTAGTATCTGCTTTAGCACACTGCCTCTGAGATTTCTGCTCTTGTCTTCTCTAGTTGCCAAAGAGCTTTTGTGACTCCCAGTGTGGGGCTTTTTGCCCTCACTGAGATGAAGAGTATTCCTGATGCCAAGAAAGAAAATCATATGGATCGAGTGCATAATGATTCAGTCCAAAATGGAGTCACAGATTGTTTTGATTTCCAAGTTGTCTCAATAACCTGACCCAAATTTTCAGCTCCAAAGTGCTGATATCCCCATTTCTCAGATTTCAGATGTCCTTCACCTGACTGATGCACTGGACAATGTCCGGTGACCTAAGTGTTAAGGAAGTTTCCTTTATCGAATTATATTTTCATTCTGTCTCTACCATTCCCCATCCCACACCCCCTCAGGATTTTATAACCTCCATGCTCTATTTTGTCTAGTGATGTCAGAGGCAGAGCAGTTACCATGGAGAAGAAGGGGACAGACTCCACTGAGACGGACACAAACATAGCCTAAATCTACAGGAAACTTGTGATTCATCAGCCAAATTGCGTGTCATCATTAATAGCTTGCAAAAGGGGTCATTGATAATTTTTCATTCTAATGTATGTGGTGGTCGAGAAGTTTATTAATAAGTTTGTGAAAGCTTGGCTAATGTTTACATCAGAAGAAGCCACAACACATGTTATTAATGAATAAGAGGAACAATATCAGGCACCATCTCAAGAATGGTTACAAGAACACGGCTATAGAGACCAAGCTAGGGGTCTGGAGCTTTTCCCTGAAAGCAAACACCATTACCCACTGGATGGTAGGATCAATGTTGCAATGATATGCAGACAGTGCAAGGAGCTCCTTAAATGGTGAGTAACGAGCAAACCCAACAGCACTGGGTTGTATAAAGGGCATCTCCATGAGGATGCACTGATGCATTTCAAAATATTTTTGCTTTTCTTTCTGTTGTTTTGTTAATTTCTAATGTTTGGTTTACTTTGCAATTTTTCTTGTTGAGCAAACAGTTCACTCCTGCATAACTCTCTTTTCTCAACAGCCGTTTAAACTTCTTCCACTCCCATTACTCTAGGAATATTTTCTTCAGGTGAAAGCTCCACAGTGACCTTTGCTTGTGTGAAGGGGTAAGCTCAGTACCAGGCAAGGCTATAGGAACATCGTCCGGCTCCAGAACACTGTGACATCCCGTGTTAGCACTGGTCAAGTAAGTGTTTAAGATCACTGGAAAACCCTATATGCTACGTGGATTTGGGAAAAGCAGTTCAGAAACACCAAGAAACTTTTTTGGTCATAGAAATCAGCACTGAGGTACTTTGCAAAAACCTTCTATGAAAATAACTTTGCATGTTATTTCTTAGGAATAGGAAATATTTTCATCTTATAAAAAACAATAACAGGGTCAGAGTTGTTTGTTTACTCTGTTTCCTTTATGGTTGGGAGGCTTTTTTGCTCATTGCCAGGCTGCTGGGAATATTTCTTTCTCTAGCAATACAGAGTCTCAGCTGAAACACCGAGTTCAGCTCACAACCCGACACATGCAGAACTGCATCCAGTTCACTCTCCTATAATTTTACAATATTTTGAAAACTGTCAAGTATAAAAATGTTATTCAAATGACAGCAGTAAGAACTCTCTGAATCTTGGCAAAAAATGCTCGTTATTGCACAGTGGAAGTTCTTGCTCAGGTGTTGTGGTAGCTAAATGGGGTTCTTCAGTGATTATTAAACAGTCCCCCAGAAGCATCTCCCAGCTCAGGAATTCCTGTAAGCACTGATTTTTGGAAGGGTTCTCCTGAGGCAGGACCGCTCAAGAGTTACCCTGCGTGCTGTACTCTTCCTTATGCATGCAAAACTGTCTGCTGGAAGCGGCAAAGGAAAGCTGGACCTTGGGTTTGCACCACCACGACTGTTTTTACCTTACGTTCGCCTTAGCCCCGCTGACACGGATCTGATAAACCTCCTTTGGCAATCGTGACTCCCGTCGCTGCCGCCACCTTGGATGCGCAGAGGGAGCAGTATGGGTCTGCTAACAGGTGTCCTTTTCATCTCGCTGCTGCGAATGAGCCGCTCACGCGGTTGTCACTGCTGCCATGCCTTCAGGCTCCAGGACCCCAGAGCGCACTCCTCTACGAGCGCGGCCGCGCTGAGACAGGAGCAGAGCCTTTCCCAGAGCCAGAGCCAACCCACACCAGTGAAAGGGGCTGAGAACCGCTGTCTGGGGGCTGCTGTAACACCAGCACTAATCTTCAGAATATTTTTTAAACAGTTTGACTCCATTTAATAGTCAATACCAGTATCTTTTCAAATCTTTGAGATTTATATTTGAGAATATTCAGTCACAGGTCAGTTGTGATGGTAACCATCTCTCTGCTAAATCTGAGTTTTCTGCAGTGTTTGGTAACACTACCCTTTCCCCTAAAGGTCCTGACGCCTCTCAACTGGACTTGTTCCCTGCCATGGAACAGGGAGTCCAGCTCAGGCAAGAAAGATGTATATTATCCTTGAGAGACACTTCCCACCCTGCTAGGGTAGGGAAATAAATTATAAAAAATAATGAAAAAGATAATGAAAGAATCCCAATTGTGCTGCAGTGCAAAGGAATATCTTGTTCTTTTTGAGATCCATGTGGGAAGCGTAACATGAATTAGTTTGCTTTATAGATTTTTAACTCTGAAGTCAAACAACCCATGTATAACAAATTTGTGGAATGAGGGATCCTGCCACAAATCCTGCAGTTCATACACAACTGATCCTGCAGTTCATAGAGAAGAAGAAACACATCTCTCATTTCCCTATTTCCTTTCCTGAACCCCCATCTCCCAGCTAAGGGAGAACTCCTGCAGAGTGCTTTTCATTAAGCAAAGCCCATTTGTTTGATGGCTGCAACTCGGGGAAGCAGGAGTAAACATTCCCTGTGAAGCACCAATGTAAATTTATTTAAGGATGGGAGTTTGTAATGACCAAACCACCCCTTGTACTCAAAAGCCACTTATATAACCAGACTGAGAGTGCTCAGAGACTGTCTGGGAGCTGTTTTTATAAGAAGAAATGTTTTGTTCTGTTATCTGGGCTGTCCCAGGAAGACTCTGCTGAGAGGATGTTGTTACCAAAGCGTGTCCTAAGTGGGTGCTCATGGAATAACGCTCTATGCAAACAGAGAGACTGCAACACGGCAGGGCAAAACACTGTTATGAAAAGTCATCTGACTTTTCCTTTAAGGTGTTTAGAGATGATCTGTTTTCTTACTTCCGAGACAGATAGCCATCTTTTTACCAGTTTTCATTCCTGGTTTTAGTGAAAAATGTTGTATTGAAAACTTAAAAAGACACTTTTTTCTTCTGAATCCAAACATTTTTCGTTTCTATATGACAAAGCAAATATCGGGAATGTGGAGGTTTAAAAAAAAAAAAACTATATTTTTTATTTCACTGATTTTTTTTCATTTGCTGACCAGGTTTGCCTACCAACAATGCAAAGACCCTTGCCCGTGCCCCCCTTCATCCCATTTCTGCTGAAATCCTCAGAGTTAAAGGTCACTGGCTGAAGGGTCTCAGGGCAATGCTTCCCCAGATGATAGAGTCACGGTTGCCTCAAAAGGAACCATCTGAAAGGGGCCACTCCTGCGTGTCACAACCTACATGCTCACCACAAATAGGGCCTGGCAAATCAAGTATGACCAACCTTTTTCTGAGTCATTTATTTCAGTGTACCTGTCATTGCTTGTTCCACTCTGCTGTACTCTAGGTCCACCCTGATGGCCTCAGTACTTAGAGATAATGCTTCCCTCCTCCTTTCTGATTTCAGGTGTTCCTGGGTGTTAACTTAATCAACACACTTGTGTCTCTTTCTGTTGTGTTCTACGCACTCCCCTGGACACGGGACCTATGCTGCCATTGCCTCTGCACAGGCATAGTGCTTTTGGCCTCGGGGCTGGGTGCAAACCTGTCCCAAGAGGAGATGCTGACACTCCTCTCTTTAGGGATGAGAGCTCTGTTGAGGAAACAGTTGCTGGAAAACCCATTTTACCATTGGAACTCTCGCTGCCTGTTAGCTATGTGAAGCCCAGATCAGTGCGGGGCCAAACCAGAGGCTCTCAGGAATGCACACAAGAAGCAAGAGTGCAGTCCTGGCCCTCCTGGGGCCCAAGAACGGCTCTGCCCTGGTTGCAAGGAGCTGGGCTGTGTCTAGTCCTACTACCTCAGGGATATCACAGCATGCCTTGCTGGAGGACAGATAGCTTTTAGGTGGGAAGCAAATGTCCAGGATGAGCCCATGCCTCCTGATAACTGATGTCCTTGTGATTAAGTACTAAAGGCCCCTTTGATGCAGAGGAGGCTAGGGAGAAAGCATGTTGTTCAGTGGCAGGGTGTGCTTATCTTGGTGCATACTGGCCCTTTTTCCAGCTTGGTCAAGAGTGTGGGCAGCCAACAGCTGGCATCTGTTTACCATGAGCGTGCAGCAACATTTGTTGTAGTGGTTGCAAGCTGTGTTTGTCCCTAGCCCTACCTTGATCACTGCTGCTCTGTCTCTGCTTATGTCTCCTGGGTTTTCTTCGAGGGAACCAAGCCCCATCAGCTACCTCCTGCTGCACCAAGGTGGTCTGCTACCCGTAGCTCCAAAGCTGGCTGCCTGCACTGGCCCTGTGTTCTGCTGTCAACCCTAAGGTGGCTGAGCTATCCACTGCTGGACAACCCTATACAAGCTTAGGTGTAGGTAGCCCACACTAATGCCCTTGCTCTGATCTGCTGGACTTGTCTCAGCCCCCATCAAGAACCTGCACCGGCTGCAGAGTCCCCATTCCCTCCCTAAGCATGTCCTTTCTGATCCCTTTCTCCAGCCTCATTGGCATCGCCTCTGCTTGTCCCCACACCACCACCACCCTCGTCCCCTTAGCTACTGTCTTTTCCTCTGGCATCTCTGCAACGTCCCTTTCCTGATCTTCCTCATTGGTGTAGGTTCCCCATGACCTTTCTCATATTTCCTTCTGCATAATCTGTGGCAACCGCTAGCACAAACACCTAATCTCTCCTCCCTCATCTGCCCTTCCTCCTTTCTGGCACTGCCAGCAATACCACCCTCCCCCCTGCCCAACAGGTGCCAAAACTGAGTGTGATCTTCAGCTCCCCCTTCCCTCTCCTCCTTCCCTGACTTTATAATTTCTGAGGTTTCAGTTCAGCAGCCCAGGGGTGGCAGGAGGTGGTGGAGTGATCCAGCAACGGGACTGGGGCTGCACATCCATACACACATGATAAACAGAGGTTGGTGCCAGCTGCTGAGACCAGAAATCATGGATTCCTTCAGCCACGAGCCCCTTTTTAAAAAATAATAAAGTATGGCAAGAAATTGCAGCCATTTTCCTATTTTTGGATGCGGGAAATTGCAAGTCTCCCTGGTTATTTATGCTGGTATTGTTTTTGACTGTACTCAGGAGTCTTCGGGAGCAAGGAGCTCTAGTTTCCTTTGGCTGAGGGGCATGGTGATGTACAACCTACAGATGAGTGGACGCACACACAAACACTTGCACATACCAAAAGTGGCACAACCCAAGCAGTGCACCAAAACTGCAGGCAACCACATAGTCACACAATGTTTCCTACCTGCAGGAGCCTTACTAACAGGTCCTGTGAGGAACCATCAGAGGCACATGGCCATCTTCATCATCCTGGAAAAATCCACGTCACCAGGCTCCATCCTGCAGGGCAGGCTCTGCCACTGCTTATCAGGTCCCCTCCGGACAGAGTGAATCAACTCTGAGCAATAAAGTATTAGCGAAGCAGCCACCACGGACCCACTGGGACTTCTCTAGGAAACCATTTCTGCTTCATTCCCACCAACCCAGCTTTACTCATCCCAACTAACACAAACTACAACCCTAGGGAAAATACTAACTTAACCTGAAACCGACCTTCATTCCTTATCTGCACATCCTACGCAGATCCTACTCCCCGAAAGCCTCCACTGCTGGGGCAGGGTGACCAGCTCAGGCTGGGGTACACGCCATCTACTATCCCTCATATGGTGACTGTGACGCCCTTATACTACCTACACAGTCTGAAGGCAGACCCGTTCCACATAAAATAACAAACACAGTGGGCAGGATCACGGACAGGGCAATACTTTAATTTTGGTAAATGATGCCTGCCAGTAATAGGCTTTTCCTGTTTTCTTCTATAGTTTGAGAATAGGTTTCTGCCCCTCTGAGTCTATAAAGTATGCATCTCAGAAACATATTTATCCCTCATGGCACAAAATAAACCTGCTGAATGGGATTGCTGTAGGCTTGAGCACAAGCAAGCACTCTTTCAGTAAACTGGAACAATCCCAAATATGCTGGTGATTATGGATTTTATATATTTTTGTATCATGTAATTGTGGAATTAGTTTCCAGGAAAACTGCCATGGACATCAAACGAGCTCAGATCAAGGACTCAGTTTCAAGTAAATATCTAAATGATCTCACATCCTTTCCATTTCTTCTTGCACCCTTCCCCAGATCCCATCCTCATCTGCCTGGTAAGTACCACACCTTTCCATCCATTGGCATGGCTCAGTACAGACAGGAGCTAAGTAATTAGGCAGCGTGGCAAAGGGCGCTACCATGAGGGACAAAGCTCCTAGCCCTGCAGGCACAAATAGCGTGAGGAGGGCACTGCTGCAAAGAGGACCTTGATACTGGGCATGGGACCGGTCTCCTCCCTCGAGTCTGCTGCGGACACTGAGGCCAAGAGGAGAAAAGGCAGGTGTGGGGACCGGAGGCTGGGGAGCTGGGGCTGAGCAGAGTGTGTCCTTATGAAACAGTCGGCATTTCTCTGCTTGCCTCCTTGGAGCCAGCTGCGTGTTTTGTCTAAAGCCAACCTCTCATTTGAGCTGCTTGAGAACAAGTACTGAGAAGCCCCTATTGTAAACAGCACACAAAAAAACACAAAGAAGAGAGCCCAGAGTAAAAAATATTTCCATAATAAAACTGTCAAGGGGAAATGAGGGACTAGAAACCTTTGCAATGCTAAGTAATTAAGTTAAGAACAGTGACGCCCTCTCCAAATCACTTGAGATAAACCGTCTCCTTAATACTCTAATTGGAGAGGAGCAGTTTGGGGTGAGATGTACATGTGGTCCAGGGGAGTAGGTGACCCAGGGAAGAGAGCCCAGGAGCTGCAGGGGCTGGGTACATGGCTTGAGCTCTTGCCAAGGAGCACAGACATCCCCGCTCCCCTGCGGGCTTCCCAATGCTCCTGCAGTCTCTCCAAATTTGGTCACTCCCACACAAGCCTACAAGTAACAGCAGCCAACACTGGACCACCCAGGGCAACAGGGAGGAGGCTAACGAGGATGAGGCAGAACCACAGATGATATGATGCAAGGGTGGATTGGGCAAGAGAAACACGTGCTCCAGTGGATGGGGGAAAACAAAAGGCCTTCAGGGATGACGGTGGAACGTGCTGAGCTGTGGCCCAGCCTAGGGTGGGAAGCCCTCGTGGCACAGTGCTCTGTGCATGTACCCAGCCCAGACTGGTACATTGGGTCCATCACCGGCCGCACTGCATCCGCAGCCCTGTCGGTCCTCAGCTGGGGTGTTTTCCTGACAACAGAGAAGGTTTGACTCTGCCAAGGGTGTTGGTTTGCTCTCCCCAGCTGAGAGCACTGGCCCCGTGCTCAACGCTCAGTAAGGATTCACCAGCAACGAACAAAACATGGTGTCAGAGCCCCAGATTATTGCTCAGGTAAATACCGGTGATATCCCTCCTCCTGTGAGCCATTTGGGATTTCATCTTCTAGGGACTGGACCAGGGGTTTTCCTTCTGCATCTCACAGCCTTTCTCCTATGCACACTGCTTTTACCAGAGGGCCAGCTGCCTGAGACAGTGAAAAATAAGAGCAACACATCCCTAAAATGCAGTTTCCCTCTCTCCTTCTGCTCTTCCCAGCTTCCCAGGCCACACGGATCCCTAGCAAGTAAATGCCAAATAAGAAGCAGGCCTTTCTCGGGGAAATGGTGATGAACTCCAGATCTGCATGGTCTTACAGGCTCTCACAGGAGTTCAGCTCACCTTTGAGTTTGCAAAGAGAGTCCATCCAACAGACACAGGAATATCCTTTTGCTGGTTATTCCTCTTCCTCATTATAGTCAGGAGAAGACACCTACCTGATGGAGAAAAAACACATTTTGTTCAGCCCACAGAGCTGAATGAAGTAGACTGTGGCCCCTGAAAGCCACTCATGGACCTCATGGCTCAAAAGCAAGGCATGGATTATTGTGAGACTAGGAACAGGATCCATGTTTTCAAACAAATCACCTGTTGGTTTTAGCCCAGACACCGTAGCATAATAGTGCATCAAATGAAATAACAGATAAAACACAGATGTGGAAACCAAGACAACCAAGAACTGATGGACTTGAAATGACAGAAATAACCCCAACAGATCAATACTAGACCAGGCAACCCAGAAAAACCTGCAGTCTGAAATAGTCCTCTGTCGGATTGAGAGCAGAAGCTACTTCGATTTCAGAAGTGATGGAGTCACTCACACGTCAGGTATAAAATATAAACACCAGACACTGGGCATTGTGCAGCTACCTGACAAAGGAATTAAGTTAGTTGGACTCACTTGAAGCACAGTCTTTTTATATTTTCAAAACACCAAGTTCCATGCAAGTATTCAGGCTGCCATAGCAACACGGTACATTTGTTCCCGAGTGTCATTTCCCATCACAATTGGGGTTTATTTTTCAGAACTTTGCCCGACTTCAAAACTTTGGTTGCCGAGGCAACATCTCCCTTTGAAGGGAAGCGATTGGCTCTGCCCATCTGTACCAAGACTAGGATTCTTCTTTGAAGACCGGGGTGCTACAGCAAGGGAGGTGGTATTAGGGAGGGTAAAAAGATACCCAGGGAAGCAGGGGTAGAGGAAGGAACCACGCTGAGAAGCAGCTGCAGAGGAGCAACCCACGCCTTCGCACAAGGCAGGTGGGGATGGGCTCGGAGTGGGAGACTCCAGGCTTAGAACAGGCGAGCTCATGTGTCACATTACATCACTGCTGATACTAAATGAGGTCTCAATGAAAAAATGCTTTGCCTTTGATACATCCCTTGAGAATCTCGTGGAGAAGCGTGGTCCTCACAAGACCTCTACAAGAAAGGAATTTGTCACTGGATTTATTTGGCACAAGAAGTGTCCGAGGCAGAGGGGGCTTGAATGAACTAAGGAAGGTCACACAGTAAATTAGTGGCTGATATCGGACTAAGCCCCTGGAGGTGTTGTGTTTCGTTCATAAGATCATCATTCCTCTGATATTTAACTTATGCTTAAACAGAAATCCATTTACCTTCTGCAGAGAAGCACTGCAATCACTTTTTCCCTCACTAACATATCACAGCCCTCACCTCTGCTATTTGACAATGTATTTGGCTGAAACTCACTGAAGCAGAGACTTCTTTCTGTCCATGCAGTGGGGCCTGGATCCGCAGTCTTCCTGAAATTCCACTGCAATCAACATGATCACCACCATCAATCACTACAGCTCTTTAATTCCCACCTTCCTATTGACTGGAAGCATGGAGTGGACACAGGACTGTTGTCCCAAAAATGGGATTGTTCACCCAGGGTGTACCACCATCCCTTGGGTGTCTACGGGCTCTAAATGTCTTGCAAACGCAGCAAGCGGCTTCGGGAGGCGGCAGCAGAAGGAGCAAACGGGTTGGGGAGGGGTGCCCGGAGGGGTGCTGAGGTGAGCATTGAGCAGAAGCTGGTGGGTCCAAGGAAATGCACAGGATGAGGCCACGAACATGCCATGGGATGGGGTACAGGGATGAGAACAAGCAAGGGACAGTTGAGAGGACGATAGCATGGAGATGAGCATGGCACACTGCTGCTGCTAATGCAGGGACTGAGTGAAACCTGGGAAATCAGTACTGGGAAGGCTATCCTGCCACAAATCACTATGAATGGCATGAGCAGGAAAATTATCTTTCATTTCATTAAAGTTGCTGAGGCGACATAATTGAAGCAGCAGCAAATACAGATCAGCCAGGCAAAACTCCTCAGCAGGGATTTATTCACCGTGTCACTGGCCTCCGTGGAGCAGAGGTGTTCCCCACAGAGGGCTGCGATCCACCCCACGCGGAGAGGATTGCCCCTGCCTCCAGCAGCACCCATCAGTCTGCTCACATGCACCGCCCGGGCATCCTCCGACTGCACCGACAGCCCTCTGCTCTGCTGCCGCCTTCACATGAGGGAGCCCTCAAAAGTGGCCAGCAAAAAAATCAGAGAGGCTGGCTCATTTAGAGCAATTTGGGCTGTATGGATTTCACCTACTTCTTGCTGCTCACTGTGGGACCCACCACAGAACGATTTGCATAATTTCTTATTTAATAAGCAGGTGGTTTACATGCTTGAAACAAATTATCGTTTCAATAGGGGTTCTCCAAAGCCCTCAGCTATTGCACGGCCCGTGAGCCAGCATCTTCCCCAGCCTGGGGGGGGCAGAGTAGGTGCTGCTGAAAAGCAAAGCCGACGAGTAGATACAGGGTTGGTACCAGCTATTGCCTGGCCAGAGGGCACAACTGATTCATTAGGCTGGCTTGCTGTGTCTCCACTTTGCAGCCGGTGTCTCAGTGCCCCAGTTCCAGACTGATGGCAACTCTGACGCCTGTGTATGGGTCACTGGAGATTAGGCTTTGATTTCTTTCCATTTCAGCAATTTACAGCTGACTGTATAAGCAGAGTCAGACACAAACCCACTGCTGGATCACCACCTGCCTGTTCCAAATCTGGGTCACTGTGGCATTTAAAAACACAAAGAGCCAACACAGCCCTGCCAGGCAGAAGCAAAGAAGGAAAGCAAACATGAGAAGAGCTCTTGATGTCAAAAGAGATACATACAGACACAGGAGGCATTTAATAGTCTTTGATGCTTCCTTCCCAAGGATGTTGAATTTTAACTGCCTCTTCCACATTGATGGAGGAGACCAAAAATGGCCTATGGTGATTGCATGCCTGGCATGGAACTCCCTGGGGGCTGCATCCTCCACATCCTGGGACACTTTCTTCTGTCCAAGTGACTGCAAAAGCAGCCCAAGGAGTGGCTCCCATGGTGGTAGTATTTCTCTGGTGATTTCCAGGGATTGCCCACATCCCCAGAATTCTCTTCCCTGGGCACTGGCTACAGGGAGTTTCCCCCACTGGTCCTGGATGTCTCACAGCCTTGGCAACCCCACCTCATGTCTAGCAGTGTTTGCTGAGGTTATGACACCCCAGGGTAGTGCACTGCCTCTGCTCTCCCATGGGTGACAAAGAACTTCCTGGAGCACACATGAACCAGGTGGAGAAGGTGAAGGAGGCCCTATAGCTCCTGATGTACTCTGGCACACAACAGAGGTTGAAGAAGCACTCAGGACCTCTTTCCTGGCTGCCAGTCCCAGTGTGGGGGGACTGAGTTCTCTCCCATGCTCGAGCATCTGAGGAGTGGCTGGGAGTCTCCTGCTCCCAAAGGCAGGACGTTCAGCAGCTGCTGGATGGCCCAGCGAACAAACAAGCAACTCCTGCAAAACGTATCTGGATGTCAGCCACATTAACCATGAGTGCTGCTCTCCCCTGCGGATACAGCAGCTGCCCATTGGAATAAACAGGAAACCATTTTATCCTCTGAGGAGCAAGAAGGGCGAAGGGGTCATGACTAAATTGTGTGTCTCTGGGTTTGGGGCATGCAGCATGAGCCACAAACAAATAGGTCTTCTGTTTTTTCTCATAGAGCAGAGACTCAAATGCTGGGCTTCTCCTCCTGAGCTGGTGCTCTGAACTGGTTACCCTTTTCTCCAGTGCAAGAGACAAAAGAGCAGAAGTCTGGGTTTCTCCACTGAGGTTTTGGAAAGCAGTCAATTAGCATGGCGTAGGGAGGCACTGCGGCAATACGCCTGCCAGGTCACGTGAAATACAGGTGTCTTGACTGATGCTGCATGACCACACGTGGTTGTTTTGTGCAGTCCCAGCCATAAACACACATGGTTCTGCACTTTGCTTTCCCACCAGCTGGTGATGTTCATCAGGGAAAACTTTGAGTCCCTTTGGCATCAATTTTCCTTGGCCATTTTAGAGTCCTTACTTTCTCACCCTCTCGGGAAGCAGACTAACTTTACATCAAATGAAGACACCAGCAAGAATCTGCTTTTTCAGTGGAGTGCTTTGGTCACTGGGCTCCGTGGCTGGACCTCTAGGGCCTGTGTCACATTGAGCTGAGCCAAAAGGAGCCTTCTGACCTCAACACCTCAAGTTTCACCTCAGCTCAAGACTTGAGAAGCCTCAGCCTCTTTCCACGTGAGGTATCTATTACTGTAAGTTGCATCTGCACCTGAGTAGGGTACAGAAAAGTACGTTGATGCAGTGTGGCAGTAGTGATGTTGCTGTGGAAACCATGATATTTTAATTGCCTGACTCAGGAGAATCCAGGTAAATCAGACACTGTAGTTCCCCCACCGCAGCAACTCTTCTTTCAAAAGATCTGGACTAGGTATCAGCTACGCAGGGCTCTGTCCCGGATCAGTTGATGAGAGCCATGTGGTGCTGGGAAAGCTGTTCCCCGCTTTGTGTCCTTTGGTTCTCCCCAGCCCAGGCCCTCATGCTTCACCTGCTGGACCCATGTGGATGGTGAACCTCCCAGGCTGGTGAGAGTCGCTGCGCTCCTGGTCAGACCACCAACCACCCCTAATGACAAAGCACAAACAGAAGGTAACTGATAACGTTGAATACACACCTTACTGTGGTGCGAGGGTCTAGGATGGTGATACCACCTGCATGCTAGATGACCTCTCAGCTGTCACTCTAAAAGCTTGTGTGTTTCAAGCAGCCTGTGCTTAACTCCATGGTCCAAGTGATACAGTGAAGTTCATCTTTATGAACTGTTGTGACAGAGTCCAGAAAGTACCAGCTGCGGTTCGAGACCTGACAGATTCCATCAAGTGAAGGATTCACAGAAAGGAAAGGTGCCTGTGTATTTATAGATGCCTATTTATACCGGAGAGGGGCTGGATGCTGATGAGCACACAGCATGTGGCCAGCTGTGGATAGACCTGCTTTCTACTCAGCAAGCATTTCATAGGTACTTTGATCACGGCAGGCAGGATAAAACTCCTGCTTTCATTCCGAGGGCCCAGAAGCGTGTGATGCAAAGGGCATATAAACGACTATTGCCTGGCTTTTCTGGACAGAGGTTTGTGTGCTTTCTGGCCAAATTGCCCACGCAGGAGTCTGAGAAAAGATAAAAAGAGGTATTAGAAACAAAAAGCGGCGGTGAGATGAGGTAAAGGACAGGGAGCGGTGGAGCAGCTCAGCCAGATGAAAGCTGAAGGGCAGGGAGGAGAGGAATGGCCAAGAGGCAGCAGATGGTCCAGGGGACATTCTCTGACGCGTGACCCTTGGTGTCCCACTCCTACCAGGCAGCCCTGAGAGCTGCTCCAGCTTGTTTTACCCCATTGTCCTGCCTGCCTGTGAAGCTGGCAGGCCTGAGAAGACATGGGACGCTTGTGCTGGGTGCTCTGCAAGGTGGCCAGGAACTGACTGCAATGGCCAGGAAGGGGAATGGGTGCGGTGACCATGCAGAGGAGAAGCGAGAGCAGGCATGAGGCATGTAGTGGGGTGGGGGAGGAGAAAATGGACTGATTGGCATTTCCTGGAGAGATCTGTAGCAGAGGTGGGCAGGAAGGAGCAAAGGATGTTGCAAAGAGATGGGCAAAATGGGACAAAGCAGTAGCAGGCATTGGTACACCACAGCTGATGGAGGACGAGTAGCTTGGGATTTTGAAGGAACATAGACCAGAATTAGGGGATACAGGCCATTAGTCAAACCTCCTAAAGGACCTGAAACGCTATGTGTGTGCGTGGGCCATTCCACAGGGTGATGTTGTGGCAGCATGACACAGCTGTACCGTGGTCTCCCTCCCAGGGACTTCTCCCTTTCTCTCTTGCTCTTTTCTGGCATGGTCCAGAGCAAAGCACAAGGATGTCCCTGCCTCCAGGAGATCAGTTCTCAGCCTGGCAAGGGCTGGAGAAGCCCTAGCTTATGTTGATGTTATTTATGTCAGCAGGTAGAATCTGCCACCGAGATCAGGGTACAATTGTGCCAGGCACTTCACACAATCATGATAAAAAAGTGGTCTGTACTCCAAAAGGGTTATTATTCAAGACAGACAAGGAAATGAAGTTGCTTGCTCAACTGGCCCAGTAAGTCAGTAGCAGAAAGGGAGAAAGGAGCCCTGGTTTCCTTCGTCTGAGGTTGGTGCCTAATAGACCAGCCCAGATATAGTTTCTCACATCGCTCATATCATCATATTCCACTTGCCAGTGTTTATCTCACATCCTTGAGCAATAGCCCTCAGGACTCTGCAGTTTGGGTTTGTTTTGTTTTATGGAGGAAGCGACACTCTCAACACGCTCAGAGGTTACGTTGCTGCATTGCAACAGCTCCCATCCTACACGGAGATGGAAGGGATCTGAGCGGTACAGATGTGATGACTCAGCTTTGCTGGATTTTACAGTAGCAGAGCTCCGCTGACATTTCCACAGAAATATTCTGATGGGCTTGGTGTAAGAGGAAAAAGAACCAAACCTAGTGAAGCTGCTCCAAAGTTAACCACCCAAAGCGAGCCTTCCCCAAAGCCCTCTGCTCCCATACAGCAGGGAGGAAGGACACACACATCTTCCCAGTTTGAGATGCCTGCGGTGCAAAAACACCTACTCCACATGGTTGCTCTGACCTTTCGTAGTCAACAGAGAGAAAACAAACGCAATTAGGGCAGAGCTTCTCTGGTTTCTTTTAAACATTTGCTTTGGATAAAACAACTTGCTGCCTGGAAGCGCCCACTCTCCTGCTCAGACACAGCTCTCGATGTCTCGTCAGACGAACCCCGTGGACCACTAAAAAGGCTGGCAAGAACCCAGTGCACTGGATCTCTTCGGAGTAGGAAACTCCCCTCTGCCCACACAGATCATGCATCTCATGCAGAATTACATGTAATCTGCAAGTTCTTCAGGAGCTAATTAATTGTGGCAAGAGGTGGGCGGCTCCTACGCAAGCCCAAGCTTTGAATCAAAGGCACCTGAGCATCACTGGTGGCTGCTTGGTTTGGGGGGTTACACTCACACAAGGAGACAAGGCAAGGGTGGGGAAGAGGCCTCCTGTGCCAGTGGCATAGCGCTGAGTTAGGGAAGGGACAAGGTCAGCTCTGCAGGCTAGGTAAGGGAACGCTGCACTGCTCAGGCGTGAAGTGGCTACATCTGTCTGGTTTTACTTTCCCTGCCGGCCTTCGATTTGGGAACAGTATTTTTTGTCATCTAAGGACACCCAGAGAGGGACTCTGTCACAAGTCTCAGCATGCCAAAACCTCAGGGATGACGAGGAAGAGACACTTCCACTAGGAACGTGACCACTCCTTTATCAAGTAAATATCATTTAGGGAAAAAATCTGCTCATCTTGACCAGGAGGGCCACCAGTCCCTTACCAAGTAGCTACCACCATGCACTACCGCTCCACCCAACTGACAACTGCTTTTTCTCCCAAAATTCCCATCTGCAGTGCAATGATCAGAACAAGCCGTTGTTAATCAATGATCTCAAGTTCCAAGATAATGCCAGAGTTGTGCACATCCCAGCTCCGCTTCTTGTGACAGAGCTGCATACATTAGTTGCTAAACAATGTTGTTTCGAGCTGTACGTACACTTACATAACCTTGTACCATATAATCAACACATTTCATGGCACGAAGAGATCAATCATTTTGATCTCAGTCACAGAAATATACCTCTGCTCCCTATCATGTCATGGAAACAACAAAAAAACCCACCCAAAACAACAAAAAGAATTTCCAACCTCCGCACCTGCCCAGCGTAGCTTGATGTGCCTCAAGACTGGCTCTTTTAAAACCCGTGAGCATGACATGACCACCACTGGCAGTGAGCAGCCGAAATCCAGCTCCAGTGCAGAGCAAAGATCATGGGGAAAGGCTGGGGGGAGGTCTGCTGGTGAAGGGAGGGAAGGGAGGAAAGGATGAAAGGAAGAAGGGAGGGATGTATCTGTTCAGCGATGGAAAGAGAGTTCTTTGCACTGTGCTCCCTTCCCTTGCCCCCTTCCCAGGACACTCCCCAGCCAGCCCTTCTCCATCACCAGGTGCTCTTTCCAAGCCTGGGAAGAGAGGCTCACAGCCTCCTCCAGAGGCAGCACTAGCAGCAGGCTGTGGGTACCAGCCCCATACTCACCTGTTTGCTTTGCTGCACCTCTGGAAGAAGGACCATAGGTAAGACAGGTTCTGCCATCATCTCCAGAGCAAGGACAGAGGCGCTGGGGGGGGTGGTGAGGGCTGAGACCTGTAGGACTGCATGGGCTATGGCACGCGGCAGGGCAGCAGCCTTGACACCATGCTGCTGCTCCGGGGGTATGTTGGCCCTGCTCCAACGGGCCACCTCCTGATGCTGAAATCCGTAGTGCTGGATGAAGGGCGTAGGAGGTTGTGAGGGAAGTGGGATGCTTTCAGACAGACCGGCGGTTTTGAGAACTTCAGCTTCCAGGAAAGGATCTTGCCCTGTTATTCTCACTTCCACTTGTTCTTCCTCGATAGAGCTGATCCTCTTCATGGAGCAGCAGCTCAGGGAAGCTGCCTCCCCAGCCAGGGAGCAGCATGGGGAGAGAAGGAAACTCCTGTTTTTTAAAAGAGAAAAGAAGGGTGCCTGCTTTTGCCTCACCGTTGCTTGCTCCAAGCAGCCCCATGGGATGCCTGCACCTGCAGAAGTACAGGGCAATAAAATCACCGGCGTGAGCTTTCCAGAGACCCATCCCTGCAGGGAACCTTTGTGCCAGCCTCCTCTCCCCTCCAGCCCTCCACATAGATCACCTCCATCTGAAAAACTGGAGAGCGGAGAGCAGGAAGCCGTTTCACCACAGTGCAGCCTGTCTGATCAGGCCCACCACCACCCCATCCCCTGCAGATGGACCCCATCCCCACAAGCAGCTCCAGCCGTGCCCGGAGTGCACTGTGCACCTCTCACAACACCCAAACCAAATCAAACGGGGATGCCCTTCGGCCTCCTTGGGTGCCCTGGTGTGCCAGCTGCCAGGCTGGGTGCACCCCGCAGCCCACCACCCCGTCCCTTGCCTCCCAAAGGTGGCAGCAGCAGTGGGTGCAGCGCCACAGCCCGGCATCCTCAGGGCTCTGGTACCCTCTGCCGGCCTGCAATGCTCCTTTCCCTGATGCAGCCTCTCCCGGGATGGGATTTCCAACCTGAAGGTCACTCCAGACACGGCAGCAGCCTCCCGGCACCCGCTTTGCTCGCCTGCAGCGCCCACTGCGCTGCCTTCAGAGTCCTCCACCGGGACACATCGGAGCTGGTGGGCAGGGGGCTACCCGCACCTCACCTTCTGAGAAGGACACTTCACAGAGCTGATGCTGCTTCCCTAGAAGTGACAAAAACCTGCAGAGTTTGACAAGCGTGAGGTTGTACAGCAAACGCAGAAGGGCACAACCGCATCTCAGGGCTGAGAACCCAGAAGAGGCTCCTGGTGAGCGGAACAACCCTCCCTACAGCCATCAGCACTCAAAGGTGGTAGAAAAGGGCACACAGCTCTGAGGCATCAGCCCCCCAATCTCCATCCTCAATGGGGCAAGCGGGGGGCTCAGCCCATGCCTCCAGGAAGGCTTTCGCCCAGCCCTTCATGCTGCAGGGTAAAGCATTTGTCTGCTGCAGCTTTCCAAGAGGGGAAGGAGGGAGAAGCAAAGAGCAGCTTTGAAGCAGGGAACAGCAGGTCATTTCCTTCGCTGCCCCTGGCAGATGGGGAAGAAGGCAGCTGCCTGCACACAGTGCCTGGGTAAGGTGCCTCCTGCACTGCTGAGCCCAGCAGGATTTATGCCTTAATAGACAGATCAAGGAGAATGAGTTTCTGCCTTCAGGGCTGCTGGTGCTGCCCACGGGGCTGTGAAAAGCCTCGAGGTGAGCCTTCGGGGTAGGTGCTGGGCAGCGGGTAACACAAGGTAAGGAGGAGGGATGCCTTTCCAACCCAAATCCTGCACTGCCTCTTCAAAGGAGAAGGGATATACGCCCCTCTGTTCCCCCAGGCAGCCAAAGGGTGCCGAGGCTACTGTCATGACCCAACATCGTTTTTATTTTAATACAAACTTAAAACTTTTGTAGTTCAAAAGAAACATCGACATGAAACAGTGACAGAGCACCCAAGGGAAACCCTGACCACCCCAAACCCTGGTTCAAGAGGGAGGCACTGGGCTGCTGGGCTCCCTAAGGCAAAGCTTCTTCCAGGAGCAGGTTCCAACCCCACAGGGCACTCTGCCTGCACGAGGCAGCGCTGGTCCCCTCCGTGGGCGTGGGACGGGAAGGTCACTTGATGCGGTAGAGGACTTTGCGTTGCATGCGATGCTGGATCTCCCCCCGACGCATCATCAGCTGCAGCACCTTGTATATGGCGTGTTCTGGGTATTTCTGGAAAAACGGAGATCAAAGAGAGATAAGCCAGCAGGGAAAAACTCACCAGAGCCCGGTGGGAACCTGCAACTGCCGCTAAAAGCCTGGCTGTGACTCTCTGGAGGGAGGGAGCCCAGTGGCACCAGGCACTGACACTCCTTTCCCCTTTCACTATTTCATCTCTGACTTCAGCCAGTCTCACACAAACAGTCCTAGTTTCAAGGGTAGGACCCCAACAGCCCCAAACCCCAGTGCTTTTGCAGAAAAATGAGTTCTCGCCTCACTGCCCTTAAACTCTGCAATCACATTGCACACCGCTCCCTACAAACAGCTTCAAAAGCAGGTATGACCAAAAGGCTCTCCAGCCACCTCCTGGGGAGTGGGTTCCCCCTCCCCGAGTGGCAGCCTGGGGTCTCTGGGTTTCCCAGCCCCACCCTCCACAGGGTCCCCGGCCCACCTGCCGCATGAAGTCCTGGACAATGCTGTGCTCTGACACCTGAGAGCCGATGGCGAAGCGGCGCTTGAGCTGCTTCTCAATGCGGGACAGCATCTCCTGGTCCTCCTGTGTTGTGAAGCCTTCCGCTCCTGGAGAGAGAGGCTGCGTGAGTTCTCTGTGCCGCCTAGACGTCACTCTCAGAGGCAGAGCGCCTGTCTCCCGTGTCTCCCACCACACCTGCGTGCCTCAGACTTTAGGGAACCCAGGAGCAAATCCACCATCCACATTGTGGAGCTCCAAGGACACTGCTGAACATGGACCTGATTGTTGGAGCTTCCTTCAAACCCTTTGTGCCACACTGCCTCCCCAAGGAAAAGTTGGCTCCACCACCATAGGGAAATATGTTAGGGGACAAACAGGGAGGGCAACCACCTCCTGGACTCTGCCCTTGGGACCACAAGGGGCCAGACCATCCCTCCTTACTCAGCACAGGTGGATACCCTCAGTGTCATTTGTTGTTGTCCCCCCCGGCAAGCCACAGCCCCACAGCCATGACAGCCCCTTGCTGCCACAGGCATTGGATCACCTTTGCTCAAAGCAGGCCCAGCACCTGCCCAGGGGTCCCTTGGGGTCCCTTGCAGCACCCCCTTGCCCCTGCCAGCCCGGTCCTGGAAGGGGACCTCACCTCTCCTTGCCCTGAGCAGCCAGACCCAGCGTGTCCCCCATCCCCAGCAGAGAGCATCTCCCCCTCACCTGACAGGCTGCCCGACATGGCCGCATCAAGCGTGGACACCTGGAAGAGCCGCAAGGCCTCCTCAACGTCTGCCTCAGTGGCGAAAGGCTGAAGCCTCATCTTCCCCAGGGACTCAGCAATGCGCACGATGGCCTCCAGTTGCCTGTGGGCAAAGGAGATGTTCCCTGCTTTGTACTGCATCTCCAAGGGGTCTTCTCCGTCCCCCTCCAATCCCTGACACTTTCATCTACCCCACTCCAGGCACCTTCACCCGAGGGTTTTGGGGCGAGAGGGGCAGGTTGCTCACCGGACAGTGATGGGGATGCTGGAGCGGCGGTCGCTCTCCTGCTCATGCTGGCGAGTACCACTCCGCATCAGGATGTAGCGATTCTTCAGCTTCTCCGCCGCCGCTGCCGACAGCCGAGGGCCACATTTCCTGCAAGGGAAGACAGGAGCTGGAGGCAGCACCGACGGGGAGGGTCCCTTGGGCAGGTGGGACCCCAGGCAACCCTCGCTTCTTCAGTCCATGCTGCAACACCGTTGCAAGCTGCTCTCGCTTCCCTTTTTTCAGGACAGGAGTTATAAAAAGGTCACCCCGATAGAGCACTTGCAAATACCAGCTGCATGGTTCGCTCCTCACCACTGCCTCCCACCGTGCAGCCCGGGCACTGCCGAAAAGTCACGCCTCTCACTCACGTCCGGCAGAAGGAGATGAGCTTCTTCAGCTTGTTCAGCTCGATCTCTCCCTCCACGGCCTGGGTCTGCGTCAAGGCGCTCACATGCAAGGACATCACGTGCTTAGCCAGCGTCTAGGAGAGCAGAAGGCAGTCAGGCAGCAGGAACCCTGTGTCTCACCCTCTCAAAAAATGGGGCACCACAAGTCCCAGCTGCACCTACACGCCCTGACCCACCATGTCTCGCTCCTCGTTGTGCTCATCCTTGACGATGAAGATCATGTCAAACCGGGACAGGATGGTGGGCATAAAATCAATGTTCTCCTCGCCCTTGGTCTCATCCCAGCGCCCGAAGACAGAGTTGGCAGCTGCCAGCACTGAGCAGCGGGAGTTGAGCGTGGTTGTGATTCCTGCCTGTGGGGAGAAGGAGAAATAGATGGGGTCAAGACCACGTCCATGTCACAGCAGAGCAAGAAGGCTATTAACTCCAAGTGAAAGGTCCAAAGCAGTTTGCAAGGACTCATCCTCAATCACTTCTATTTAAATAAAACCCCTTAAATAGCACCCAATTGCTCTGTAATGGTTCTACATCGGAGAGAGGTCACCAGAAGGTACAAAGGGTTGGACCCACATGTCCTTCTGGAGTAGGACTGGCTTCAGCCGAGACTTGAGCACTGAGCGACTTCATTTAAAACCTCATGTCAAGCACAAAAACATGTAAGATCCCACCCCAAGTTCACAATCTGAGACAGAAACTGGGAGGCCGGGGCTGAGTCCCCTTGTGCAAAGTGTGAGTGTGCAGGGCAAGAGCAACCTGCAAGGAAAAGCCATGGTGGGTGCTGTCACCAGGCACTGAACAGCTAAGGGGTGGGCCACAGTGACCAGAGGTGCCACAAAAACCAAGTTGAGCAGTGGAAATGAGGAGAAACTCTGATTTGAGATAAGACCTGGCACCAGGATGTCAGGCAGTTTCTGTAGATCTGAGGGGGTGGACACAGTGGGAAGGAAGAAAGTGACATCAGGCTGTGACACAGGGACATCAGCAGAACTACTAAATCTAGAGCAGAAGACAGGCAGAGCAGAGGGAGCTTGTTTCAGTCCTGCTGTAGTTCAGGCTGCCTAAGAGAAGACAACCCAAAGCCTACAAGCAGGGCTGAGTGGTCTCAGATTAGAGAAACCAGTAACCATCAAAACCACTTGCTCCAAAATGGGCATTTTTGGCAAACTGAGTGACCACTGGTCGTGGGCTCTCAGAAACCCAGTGGCAAGTCAGGCTCCTGCCCCAGGGTGACACACACCCGGCAGCTCACCTTAGCAATGGAGATGGTCTGCTGCTCCATGGCCTCGTGAATGGCCACGCGGTCATCTTCCCGCATCTTCTCATCCGAGATGGGGGAAATGAGGCAAGGAGATTAAAAAAAAAAAATCATCATCAGTCACCTCTGCCAGACCTCAGCTACCCACCCACTGATGCTGACGCCCGAGGTAAAGCTCTGCAAGGGCCTCTGCCCGAGAGTGCCGGGCACAACCAGAATTTCCCTGCAGCCCCATCCCCTGACCTTCCCCAAAAGAAAGTGAGGCAGCCTCAGGATAGCTGCCCTTTCTCCTGCAGCCCTGGGCTCTCCCGGGAGAAGCTGGCAGCCCCAGGGGTCCCTTCCCTACTCCCACACATACCTTGTCGAACTCATCAATGCACACTACTCCCCCGTCCGCCAGCACCATGGCTCCTCCCTCCATGAAGAAACTCCTGGAGGAAGGGTCGCGGATCACTGAGGCCGTCAAACCAGCAGCGCTGCTGCCTTTCCCTGAGGTGTATACCTAGCAGCATGCGGGACAAGGAGGGGGAACAGCACGTCAGCCACCATGGGATCTAGGAGCCCACTGCTCCAGCTGGAGGACAAAGGACCCCCAGTACTACAAAATCCAGAGCTGCTGGAGGAAACACAAGGACCTCCAGGAAAACCCATCAGCACATGCCAAGAACAGACCTGCTGGGTACAGAGCAAGACCATTGCCTAGTCCCAGGCCTCGGACAAAGCAGCTGTGACACAGCGGAGGGCTTCCGGACACGCAAATACAGGTATTAAGTACAGAACAAGGAGTGATTCATTGTTTGGTGGGCTGCTGCATTAGCTTTGTTTCTCTCCCCACCCGAGGGAACAAGGCAGAGGCTGAGTTTAATAGAGACTACAAGCAAACACAGCTGAAAATATAATTTCATGCCTGGGCTCAGCCTGCAGGTCCGTGCCCGAGATACAATCAACTTCATTTGTCCTGACCAGCCAGCCTCTCCACTGATCAAGTCTCAACAACAAACAGCAGCACCAGTCACGTCTTTGGACGTCTGCAAATAGCCTGTCTCATGTCATAATGAAAGGCATTACCTGCTTCCCGTCTCTCCCTTGTCCCCCATCCTGCACCCCATCCCTCCCAGGCTGGCACCAGAAATGGCAGTTCCCACCTCTGCCAGCCAGTCTAGCAGCGGATGCTGTGACCGTTGTCTGGCCTTCGGTCCCATGCAAGGAGCAGAGGGAAGAAGCGAGCCACCTGACAAGCAGGTCTGTCAAACCACCTACCCCAATGGGTGAACACTTCTCAACGAACTTCAGCAGCTGCGATTTGGCTGTGCCGGGGTCACCCAGCATCAGCAGGTTGATGTCTCCTCTGCGGGTCAGCCCATCTGGGAGCCTGGAGTGACAGGGTGGGAAGAAGAGAGGGAGGAGGGATGGTGAGCCTTTATTTTGATAACCAAGCATTGCTGACAAGCGGTAGGCAGCTGGCAGCACTGCCAGAAGACTGTACGAGGGCTTTGGGCTGTGCATGACACCCCTGCCACCACCCTCTCTCCACCAGGCTGACTGTTTCCCACCTCTTGCGAGAGCCTCCAAATAAGAGGCAGGCAATGGCCTTCTTGATGTCGGTGCTGCCATAGATGGAGGGCGCTATGCTCTTGGCAATGGTCTCGTAGATGTTGGGAGTGGCAGCCAGGCAACGAAGTTCCTCCTCTTCTTGAGGGGTCACGGAGCCCGCAAAGCTGTGTCCTGGACAGGGATGAGGAAAATGATGCAACAGTGAACAAATGGATGTTTAACAATAAATGACACTACTTGCTCCCCTGCCCCGCTACCACCAAAATCCTTTCTTGAAGATCATGCCAAGTGCCACCAGTTGTTTAGGGTGGAAAGGGCAGGCATTTGTTATCCCAGCAAAGCAGTCTGTGTCCTTACGATACTGATAGGAAGAAGCAAGGACCTTGGGCAAAATAGCTCTGGAGGAACCAGAGGCAGAATTACAGCTGGGACCATGTTTTCAATATATAGCTCAGTTTTAACCACTGACCTCAGCCCAGATCCTCAGGGATGGCTTAGCAGATTCCCACTAAGATCAACGAGGTAAAGGCACTTAAATACCCTGGAGGACTCAGGCTGAAGCTTCCTCATTTAATATCACTGAGAAAGTCATACAGGACACAACTACAGAGCACCCAGGACAAGTCGGACCCCTGGACCAGCTTGACCCTTCTGCTATATAAGGCAGCAGAGAAGGACCGAGGCTGTGATTCCATATGGTCCTTGCTGAGGGACCACCCTGTTCAGGAAGGGGAGTCTCCCAACACCAGGCTACCAACACAGACCAGACAGACACCAAAAGCAGCCCTCACCTGAGCCCTCCACATCCACCTGGATGCCCACCACACGGATGTAAGCACTTCGGATGCCCACGCCCACGTGGTCACGGCTTTTGTTCTTGCTCTGGGCAGACTTCTTGATGGAGTAGATGCCCATGACAGTGACTCTGTTCCCTGGGACAACTTTGTCACACAGGTACCTAAGAGGAGGAAAGGGAAAGCAGAGGATGGTAGCATGGGAAAGGATGGCAGCAGCAACACCCTGCGGGGTGAGGTGGGGAGGCCGCGCTGGTACCTGTCGCAGTAGAGCTGTAAGTGCCTGGGCATCTCCCCGTGTGGCACAGCGTCAGGGGACTCCTGCAGCTTCAGGACCTGGAAGTCCACACACTTGCACTTATCTGGCATGATGAAATAAGGGTCCAGCGGGCACTTGGGGCGGCCGGCTTGTTCTCTGTGTGAAGAGATCAATCAGAGAAAGCTGCTGGCACTCAAGAGCCACCCCTAGGAGTCCCCCTGTAGAGGGGACAGTGGTGACAGAGCCCAGAGCAGCTGCCCCTCTGAGCAATGCCCAGCAGGTGAAAGCACAGTCACACAGGGTCAAAACAGAGGCGCAGCAAGCCTTCTGTCTCTCCTTCAACAGCTGCCAAAAGCGGGCATGAGACCAAGCCAAAGACAGGGTGATACCTGCCTGAATATCCTGCTGCCTCCCCCCTCTCCCCTGCTGGCTAAAAGTGGGGAAGAAGGCAATTCATAAATTACACAGAAGGTAACAGTATAGACACAGCGACACGGCAGGGCATTCTTCTTTATAATCTTGCGCGAGGCCAATGTTAAGTGGTTTCTGGTGAGAAAGCAATTAGCAATGTGACAAGGCTGCCATCAACCTCCCAGTCTCTTGAGATGTATCTGCCTTCCTAGACTACAAGCTCTCCAAGACAAGGAGCATCTCCACATCCTGCTGCTGTCCCTCAGAGCACTGCTACCAACACCTGACTCCATGCAGGGAGGGTAACATGAGAGTGCAGATGCACTTGTGAAGTCCAGGATCAGGAGGCAGGTGCTGTACAGAGCACCCGGAAGAACGATTCCTATCCCAAAGGCCTCTCAAACTACATTGGAGATAAGTGCAGAAAATAAATACTGGCAGGCACAAGCTCAAAGACACACAGCCCACCAGGATCAGTCAGCACACGAGCTGCGGCACAGTGGCAGCCTAATGCTCACCATACGTGTGGGCATCCACAGCTGTAAAGCTGAATGGGAAGTGTCAGCAGCAAAGCACCCCTACAGAAGGTGACACAGAACAGCCCCCTGGGGAAGGGAGACATAGAAGCAAGAAGTTTGAAAAAAGATAACAACTTAATAGGAAGTTAGGACAGCAGCTTAACACAGCATCACAGAACAGCTGGAGGCAGGAGTGAACCCTTAGGTACAAAAGGCAAAGCACCCAAAGATATAACGAACTCCCCAGACACTGCCACTCAGCCCTGCAGGCAACACTGGTCATGCTGCACCACCGTCTGCGGGACCACAGACAGACGGAGCCAAAACCGGCTGGCCATGCGTGCCCGCAGGCACCAGGGCGACAGGAAGGGAAAAAGCAGAGAGCAGCACTGATGCTTCTGCTGTGTAGGACAGGGACTTGACCCTATGCAG
>NW_010270821.1:0-8212 GCF_000690775.1 Eurypyga helias
TTCTATGATTCTATGACATTGTCAAAGGGCATGTTTTTTCATCCCACCACATTGCTCCTCTCACAGGCTGTCTTGGCTTGCCACCCAAGCCTTTGCTTTATTACAATAGAGTGGGTCCAGGCCACAGCACTAATTCCAGACAGCTCTTGGTGGGAAGGGATGGAGGGAGGTAGGAACGCTTTCTCAGCCACTTATTCCTTTCTAAATATAGGGTCCCATTTCCTCATGGAAATGAAAAGCAAACAGAAACAACAGTCAAAGCACAGGAAACAAGAATGAGTCTCTTCCTTGATTTGCCATGCAGCTCATATTTTCATGCACTCCAGCTCTTGTATGCTTTGGGAGGCACTTGCTAGGCAGAGGCATGGAAATCCAAGGCAAGGGTTGAACCAAACCTGTCAGCCTAAGCATTTTAGGTTACAGATGTCTCTGTAAAAGGTTTAACATGTTCATCTCTCTTCCTAGAGGAAGTCTGTCACAGGAGGATTCACATTTTACTTACAACAAAGCCTAGCTTCTGCTTTCCATTTTTCTGAACAGCTCAGACCATCCCCAAGACAATATTGTTAGTGTGTTCGACTATTGCTAGGGAGCCAAATTCTGGAGCCTTCACTCAGGACCGTACTGTCCCTCAGATTTACTTTAAGGCATTGAGCTATGCCAATAGCTTAGAGCAGCCAACCTTCTGCATCAGGGAATACTTCTGTTTCTGTGCAGAGCCCCTGGGCCAACTAACAGCACAGGCAGAGCCAGGTGCCATTTTCACAGGCTTAGGAGAAAGCATCTGCACTCCATATTCCCACAGAGATATGAGCATCCATAGCCAACGAGTGAATTTTGTTCACTTACATCTATGGCTGAGAGAGAAAGTTGAGGAGGAAGTATACTTCAAATTTCACATCAAGAAATTACAATCAAGACAAAAATTTCTTAAGAAGGTGTCATCAACCGCTGTATCTTGAAGTTCTTGGAGCAACTAGGTGGAACTGATTGCTGGGCTGACTTAGCCTGGTCAAGGGGAAAAAAGAAAATGGGAAGCAAAGCAGTGTCAAACTTTGCCTGCAAGTATTGCCAAACAGGACATGGTGTGAGGCAAAACTAATTGCTATCCTACTGAACAGAAGAATAGCATTACTGAAAACACAACCTGGAGAAGACACCAGCATTTTGTGCAGTTTCCAAGTGATGTGTGCAACCACAGCAGCTGGAAACCAAGCATTTGAAACATCAGACAGCCCCAGAGGAGGGCTAACTGAGAGTAAGTATAATGAGAAGGGGAAAAAAAAGACATTAAAAAAAAAAATTTCTTCAGGCAGGAGGACACAAAAAAAGGTAAAAACTCTGAAGAGCCTGTGCTGAATGATCCAAGTTGAAGATGTAGATTAGAGTTGTGCTAGCTGGGTCACTTGTGTAAGCCCAATTTGAACTGGGAGAAGAAAGGACTGTGAAGAACTCTGAAGACAACAGAGGCTTCCAAAAGGGAACTAGTCTTTGACAAAATAAAAAGATTTGCTAAACAATAGAAATTGCCCAGACAGACGACATCACTTCCTGAATTGCTGGCTTAAAGATTAAAGCTGGCACAAGGAGTTTCCATTCCTTTTCTTTGAAGACTTGGCCACAACTTCACTGAACTGTACCTTCTCACAGGATCCATTTGGAAGTGGTTGGGCTGAGCTGCGGAACAGCACTCAGAAGCCTGAGCTCAGACAAAGGATGAAGCAAATTGGTGTCAAAGTCCTAGGATCTGAGCTCGTTCTGACCAGGACTTGGGTTTAGGCAAAACATATTAACATTCTGAACAGAGAAAGAGCATGCACTGGGGCTGTATTGTTGAAAGAATTCCATGTAAGGAATAACCCCTTTCTCTCTTGAAACATCCAAAGATTTACATCACAGAAACCTAAACTGACTTTGCTACTGAGGCTGACAACACACAAACTATGTCCCAGGATGTGTAGTGGGAGGACTGTTAACATGTTACATTGCTGTAATTTAGGATTCTTTTTTTAATAATGCCCATTAAAACAAAACAAACAAACAAAAAAAAATCCTAAACCAAAGTCTTTGGATAGAAGAGAATGTGGAGCTCGGTGTTAGAGCTCACGAAAAATATAAACCTATCAGGCAGGACTACACATGCTTTGGCTAACAGCACGGGCCAAGGAAATGCCCAGCATTTGGAAAGTGATACAACCGTAATGGATTGCAGCCCTTTGCAAGAGTATGCAACACCACCACATGGACAAAGACGATGGCAACAGCACTCACAATGAGGTCAGAGGAACTTTTCTAGCAACCTGCAACCAAATAGAGATTCATTCATTTCCACTTGACTGCAAAAAAACGCACAGATGTGTTGCCAGAAATACTGATATTAGGACTAAAGAGGAGCTACAGAAATAGCAGTTATATTCAGTGAAAGCTAGAGCCAACCATCGTGAAATTAAGTATATGCATTAAGAACCAATTATAACCAGGTGAAATGCAATCTGTTCTAGCACTCTCTGGACACACACTGGTGGTTAGTAAGCTATTCATACGCTTTTCAAACTGCGCACCATACTGTAGCTCATGACTGTTATTAGTTTGGTGGGAAGGGAGTAGAGAGGGAGTTGCACCACATGGACCAGGTGGCACCAGGCTCGGTGTTGAGCGTGAGGGGCAGGTGGTGTTACACAGAGCCATCCAGAATGCCATGTGGGGAATGAGGGCCTTCCTGGCTCCAGGTGAGTGCAGAACTGCACACAGCTCACCTCCACCGCAGCATCTACATGCTTGAAGGGTCTTAGGGTGAGGAAAGCCCAAAATAACCCTCTCTATAGAAAACAAGTGGGGGTTTCACCATATAAGGAAGGAGACACAGGGTGTATTCATTGGGGTGGACCTAGACTTCCCAGGAGATTCGGACCATCTCTGAGGCCCCCCACAGTTCTCACAAAAACATTTATGTTGCAGCTCTGGTGTCCACACAAACAGGAGAGGTTACCTTTAGTGCAGTTAACTCAGGGTGTAACACAGGTGTCCTGTCAAGGTACACTTTTATTTAGGGACTAGGAAAGGAGTATGACAAAGCAGGACCCCTTTTACTCAGCAGAGAGGCCCTGCAGACAAGGCAGATTTATGCCCTTAGTGAAATACAACCAAGGCAATCACAGCATAAAACTGAAAATCTGACAGACCATCTTGCTTTGAACATCAATAATTTAAAGACTTTCCATATCCGTTCTTTTTAAAAAAAAAAAAAATCATGAAGAAAACCACCAATGAGATAAAACTACCCAGCTGATACTGTCCCTTGTTCAAACAAGGCCTTATAATTAAGCAGGAATAACTTTTTCTTTCCTTAATAAGCTGCTTATTTTCCAGAGACACTTCATGCGTTAGTGTCTCATGATTGTCCCTAGCTTTGTTGTTAAACAACTGTTTTCAGTCACAGACGAATAGTCAATCCCCCTTTTCCCCTCCTCCCCATAATTGCAAGTTTCCATTTTCCACTTTAAAATACTTTTAAAGTAGCAGCCACAAGAGAAACAAGAGCTAGAGCCTTTGAAACTTTAATTTCCAGCTAATACAGTATTCCCTTGAGTGATTCTATTCTGTGGTTTTGAATGCTTTTGGCGTAGCAGACACTAATTACTGGGCAGTGACTCACGGGCACACTTGGCTGCAATGTGCTGGATTTTGTAACGGGAAGGGAGATGAAGACACAGCGTGAACTGTTTTGCGTTTTGCAGTGTGCAGTAACTCTCCCTCTGCAAAGTTCCATCTGTGGGGGTCGTCTTTAAATGGGAGAACTAGACCTTACGCTGTGATTTAGTCACAGCTGATCATCAGAGCTCTGTGGGACGAGGCTAAAAATGAATTATTTGCTCTAAAATAAGTTATGTAAGGAAGACCCTTTTTATAGATGAAGAACTAATGTCTTTCTGTGCTCATAGATACACAGACAGACAGACAGACAAAATGTTTACCCCTGTGGCTCATACAGAGGGCATTCTGAGAGGTGCTTGACTCTAGGGAAAGCAGAGGGGTGCTCGTGCACCCCATGCCACACAGGTGCCCCATGCTCTTGCTCTCAGTGCTGGCGAGACAAGGATCCTCCTTGCTTCCTGTCCTTCCAGTTCCCATCACTATCATTCACCCAGGCACACGGCACCACACACAGATGTAGTGCACCCTTGCACCCGACCGTGTTTTCATTCTCCAGTTTTGCCTGTGTTTCTTGCAGCTCTCCAGCAGTGCCAAGTATGTAGAAGACACCACAGTTCAGGTTGTACCCTATACCTGCCTTGCACCAAAATAAAATACTACGTGGCAGTCCATTTAAGTCCAGCAGAAGCACAGAATAACACTGCTACATACCCTCTCCCTTCCATTGTCCCTTTTATTTGCTAGGGGCAAAGAGAAGTTTATTCCTTAGTTGCTACGTGTTTAATGTTCCTATAAATAGCAAAGTGAAGCAGCCCTCAAGAGACTTTTCATTTTCTATTGTGTCTATCTGAAAAATTTAAAAATGCCACTGCAACACCAGCATTTTTCCAGAGAAGGAATGAACTGCTCAGATAGAGTTATTCTGTGCTAATAGAAATCTTTAAAAAAGCAGAGCAGGTAAGCAGGGTTTGGTCTTTAATTCAGTCAGGCTATGCAATGAAGAAAGATAGGCAAGGCATGTCTCCCACTCCACCAACATCCCTATAGTGTGCACATTTCTGTGTATTGGATTATTCAGGGCTTTCTGAGTTTTAGAAGTGTCTTTTCATCAATCTGAAGGCCAGATTTTCTTTTTTTCATACAACATTTATCAGCAAAGTTGTTATGACCAAGGTTATGGGTTGAAATCTGTTACCTATGTAATAATACAAATAGTTTACAATCCACTTACATGCAAAGATTCCCAACAGAGCATGTTCCTGTCAGAGGCAAATATCTGACACCACCAGAGCCCTACACTGCTAGCTGCTTCCCTCATGCTGCAAGGGACATCAGAGAATTCAAGAAACAAGGAAGAGTCACCCATGATTCTCCAATGACACAGGACACTTTGAGCACCATTTGTTACTTGCTGGAGCACTGAGGCTGAGAATTAGGGAGCCAGGCTTGCTCTCTGATAAAACTAGTCACGAATTTTCCAATAAAATTGAAATTTGGGAGGCTTTTTGAAATAAAAAATTGAATTTGACATTTTTTATTACTACATAGTGCCTAGCAGAAGAGTTATTTAATGCAGTATATATCCGACAACAACATCAATCCATATGTGCTTGTCCAGATCATTTATTTTTGCTATGATACAGTTTCTGCAAAGTTGCTGTACTTGAAAGTAAGATTTTACTGCTACTTGTCAGCCCAAGCATCCCCCTACAGACAGAGTGGCAAATGAGTCCTGGCAGGTAAACCAAGCAGAAGACTGCATGAACGGGGCCAAAGACTACACTTCATATAAAGTAAGAATTTGGTCCAAAATGCCCTCTTGCCTTTAGCATCAAACCATGATCAAGCCTAAAATGCCCTTCAGTCTTGGCACAGAGTAGAAAGCTGACAATAGTCCCACTATTTAAAGCACTTTCATCCCTGTGCCAATAGCCCTGACTTGTGGCAGATGATACTGTGGGATCTGTCATAGTGGGCTGAGGATTGCCAAAAACATGGAAAGACAAGAGAGATTCCTACCTGAATTGTCTTAGGGAAATGGCAGTGCCTGGAGTTCCAGGCCTTCCCAAGGTTACTGTGGGATCAAGCATCACCAAATGCACTAAATGACTACAAGCTGCTGAGAAAACATGCAGAAATTCGTTAAGACCTTGTAAGCAAAAGCTGGGTAAACATCTCTTGCAGAGGCATAAGCTCAAGACTTTTGCCTTCCAAGTGCAACATGCCTGGTGGGTGAAGTGCACAGGCAAATGGGCCATCATCTCCAACTCCCAGCACCTCTGCTAACCTGTTCTGCCAGGTACAGCAAAAGGTATAATGCAGTACTGACACAAAAGCCCCCAAAATCAGTGAGGTTTTGCTCATTTAACAGGCTTACATCCCTGGGAGATCTTAGGGTCTATGTTGAATAATTAACTGGTTCTTAAAGACATAACCTCAGTAAATAAGTGTGGATTTAAGATCTATAGGTAGCCAATTTTACAGACATGTCCCTCTTTTTGGTCTACTCTAGCAAAAAATCTGATTACTGAGAAAACACCACCACCAAATATACTACCCAGTGTTCAGCAGCTTAGAAAAATAATCACAAGGCAAATATTTTAAGAGACTGTGTCCAGAGCCCGTACAGTACTGCAGAAGGCACCAGTGCAGTAAAGTGCGTGTGAAGAAATAGCTGAAACCATTTCCCCAACCTGTCAGCCAGGGCTTCAAGGAGATGTGGATTCCTGTAACATCTCTGAAACTTGCAGCTGTAGTAACTGATGGAGTCCCACAGTATCTGCAGGTTCCCAAATGGATCAGGCCTGATACATCAGGCCTGTACAACAGGGCCATAAAGATGTGCTTCAGGGAACAGACAGGGATGTAACCTTTTCACATCCCTAATTCAACAACAGTGGATGCTAGGGGAATATGAAAGGAATGAAGCATGGAAAGAGGTGAGGCTCCCACATTTCAAGGAGCCACAGCCATGGGCTCTTTGGGCGCTTCCCCCTGCTCCGCTTCCCCCTGCTCCGTCGTGAGGCCCTCCCCAGGCTGCAGGGGGGTCTCTGCTCCCCTGTGACCCTCCATGTCTGCAGGGGCACAGCCTGCCCTCACCACGGGCTGAGGGGAACCTCTGCTCCGGCCACCTCCTCCCGCCTTTCCGCACTGACCTGGGTGTCGGCCTGGCTGTCTCTCTCACACCACACCCCACTCTGCTGCAGGTATTGTTTCAGCCGTTTTTTTCCCTGGAAATATGTTATCCCAGAGGTGCTGCCACCATCACTGACTGGCTCATCCTTGGCCAGCAGCAGGTCTGACCTGGAGCCAAGGAAGCTTCTAACAGCTTCTTACAGAACTACCCCTGTAGCCTCCCCTCTGCTACCAAACACTCACACACACCCCAGTCTAGGGACATACATTATGCTCCTGCCCCAGAAACACACTACCCGGTCCCTCTGCTCCCAGGCTGCCCCTTGCTAAAGGGGATAATGTAGATAGCCCATGAAGGTGTTTTCACATGTGCAGAGATGGGCCAGACGAAAGTTAAGCTATGAATTTCCTTTAACCGTAAAGAAGTCATGACTTTTGTCTTCAGTGCTATTCCTTCAGCATGCCTTTTCAGTGGCAGGTATACCAGGACACAATGGAAGAGTTCGCTGCATGCACCTCTCTCTGCTGGCATCACCACTTCATGTGTAGGAAAAGGAGACGTGGGAATGTCATTCTGCAGCTGCAAAACTGGATTTGTTGCATAAAAGGAGAAGGCTATCAACAGAAACAGTAAAATCTATTTTGCCTAGTCTACTGGCAGGCCTTGAACTGACTTTGGGTACCTGCAGTGTCCTGGTAAATATATTTGGTGGATGGGAGAAACCTAATGTACTCCTGTTCCATACAGTTTTGGAGGATTGTTCAAGGAGCTGTCAGGAAAGTTTCAGAAACAATTTTGCCTTTTTCATCCTTTTTGCCTTTCTTACAAACCATATTGAGAAAACTCACAGCTTTCACCTTAGGTGCCATAGATCTATCACAGTGGGCATTTAAACTTGTAGTGGTCCAGGGAAGTTTATTCAGCAACAATTTGTCTGTCCCTATCAGTGCCCAAACACAATTTCCTGATACTCAGCAAGCACTGATACAAAGTCCTGGTCAGCATAGTTGCTGACTAGTTAATTAGATTGGCTTTCATCTGATGCTTTAAGGGATGACTTCAAGCAGCACTAGATTCTATAAAAGCTTTTAAAATCTGCCTAAGAGTTTCTTTTTCTATGGTGAACACTTGGTACTTGTACGCTGGCTATTGTTACAAAATTGACAAGACAATCAGTGTTAGAGAAGGTACAAATATAAGAACTGGATCCAGCTCCAAATACATCTGAGTTTGGTGACATTAGAAAGCCATCTGTATACTGGGCTCTATCAGGAGAAGTGTGGCGAGCAGGTTGAGGGAGGGGATTCTGCCCCTCTACTCTGCTCTGGTGAGACCCCACCTGGAGTGCTGCGTCCAGCTGTGGAACCCCCAATATCAGAAGGATATTGACCACTTGGAGCGAGTCCAGAGGAGGCCACAAAG
>NW_010270821.1:8444-16118 GCF_000690775.1 Eurypyga helias
CCAGAACAGGTTGCCCAGAGAAGCTGTGGGTGCCCCATCCCTGGAAGTGTTCAAGGCCAGGCTGGATGAGGCTTGGAGCAACCTGGTCGAGTGGAAGGTGTCCTTGCTGACAGCAGGGGGGTTGGAACTAGATGGTCTTTAAGGTCCCTTCCAACCCAAACTATTCTATGATTCTATGATTCTATAAATCTGGTTCATTGACCCACAGTGATAATGGCTGCGTTCTAATCTTCCTGCCTTGTCACACCTGGTATTCAGTCACACTCAAGACTAATCAAATTGATCCTTTTTAATTCACTTAATTCTACTGAAAGATTTAAGAATAGAATGCTTAGCTGCCTTCCACTTACGTGCCTGGGCACCTGAGTGGGACAGGAGAGGGATGTTATCTGACTTCGTAAAATACAGAAATTCCAATTCTAAAGTCATTTCACAGCCTTAACTTTTCTCCTTTAAATATGAATGCATTTCACAATCAAGGAAGAGAGGTTCCTGACATCGCCAAGGCTATACATTTCCCTTGGATCCTCGAGAAACCAAACTGCACAAAATGTCCATGCAATCAGACCAGAGACTGACTTAATTGCACAGGAAGTTTAGGGGCGTATCCACCTACAGGTGTCTTTGCTTCCAGGTCTATACACAGAGACTTGAGGCGTGTCACATTCACAGATGTCTCCTATGCCTTGTCACTTGCAACTTCCAATGAAAAGTGCTCTTTTATAAGGCAAGAACAAAACTTAATTTTGACAAGATTCCAGGAAGTCCGATTAGAGCCTCTACTTCTGCGGACTGTCTCTTTTTCTTTTGTCATTTCTGTATTTTTCCCCTTTTAAAACTGAATTTTATTGTCTTTTATTATTATTGCCTCGCTAAGGCTCCTGCAGTCCCCAAAACTACAGGCTGTAAATTAAGAATTTTATCTCAGTAGGGTATTTCTAAATAAACAAAGGCAAGCAAAGATATTGAGATGACAGAGAGAGCTTCTCTTTGTGTTCTCAGATTAATGGAAATCCAAGTAAGACTCCTTAGAGCAAGAAAACCTTTCCAAGTACTAGTCAGCAGATGGCCTCCTTTAGAAAGATACTACATTATCTTCCCATCTGCTATCTGTGATGATATTGGTATGTCTTAGCAGGAGAAATTTCACATTGCAATGGTGCTTAGAAATGCATGTGTTATGCACCACAGAGCATAGGGCAAAAGGATACTGTCTGTCCTGGAGTGTTTCTACTGCCTCTTATTATTCCCTTCTCTCTCTACAAATACTTCAGGGAAGTATTACATCTTTTTCCTCATACTTCTGGTTCTCAAGGCTATTGCCTTGGTGTCTCCAAAAGCCTGTGGTCCTGTAAACTGCCATGGCAATTGCTGTCCACAATACAGCGCAGTGACTTCTGAACACTGACCTTAAGTCTTCTCCATTCTGAAGGAAAGAGCAACTGTCTTTTGGCAACTGAACAAGCTCAACTCAGAGAAATGCAATTTGTGCTTCATCTCCCTTCTACTAACTTCCCTACAAAAGTTACCATTAACTGCAACAAGGCCAGCATCAATCAGTGCTGCTGCAGTCACTGCTTCACATCATACTTTCCTTCCCAAGTCAACACCCAGCAACCTTCAATTTTCATCTAGCAATTTCAACTTAATTTGTTTGCACTACTTCTAATGTTTTGACACTCAATGAATACCAAACAGTTGGAATGGTTGTAAAATATACTTAAATATGTCAGGATTTGTTTGATGGTTATCTAACAGATATAAATCCTGGTTCAGGAGGGAGAAAAAAAAACCAACACCCTAAATATAAATATGCTAGCTATTCTTATTTAATTTATGTAAATGAGACAATTTAATGGTAACAACTATGGGGACTTGTTAGCATGTTAAATAACTCTCTTTCATTATGCTATGAAATTGTTACCTCTCATGCATAAATTAAGTTTGCATGGTTAACAATTTAAATTTGAATGAAATATTTTTAAACCCATAGATGATATAGGGTTAGCTTTGATGTTGAGGAGATCCCAACACAGAGCACAGATGAGATAGGTAAAGTATTTCTGCCTAGCAATATGTTTCTTTTCCCTTAATTTAAGAATATATTTAGTTCTTGAAAAAGACTGCCTGTCCTGAAGAGAAGATTCTCAAATTTCCACACAGCATCAACAGTTTGTGAAGCAACAATTTGAACTCCTCATTTTATCAGTATGTTTCACCCACCAGCTGCCAGGTCCCTCTGGGACCTAGAAAAGCAAGTCAGATTTTGTAATACAGTATTCTCTGCAAAGTCTGCCAAAAATGAGACCCATTAACATCTGGCAATTTTGTCTTGGTTTCTGTAATGTAAATTGCTGTCTGCCAGTGAGTTGATCGAGACTGTCAAAAGGCTTCATATGGGCCACCACATGAATCAGATAGAAACTGTGGTCACTGATGAGTTGAAAAGAATTAATATAGGTTAACTAGGATATTACAGTTTCTTGTGATCATCCAGTCCCAAAACAAGCACTCAGCTGGCACCCAAAAAATGTTTTACGTAAGTATTTAAAAGCAACTCTCAGCCAGATCTTCATTGGTTCAGTTTCATTTAGTACTTTGCAGAAGCTATGGATATAAATTAATCCAGGTATTGCGTTAGACCCAAACGTTAACAAATGGTATTAACAAACATACAAAAATACATTGAAGCATGTGTAAAATACCAAGTCATTATTTCATGCTACTTCACAGAGCATCACAGAAGTTCTTTCAGTAGCAGACATTATTTCTGGCATAAAACCTACCAGAATCTAGGACAGGAGCGCTTCCGCTGCAAAGATCTTACCCCAAAAGAAAGCTGGGGATTACTCTACAAGTAAAATAGTGTAAAACTGCAGTGCCCTTGTCCTTTACTTCAAGCATTTTCAGGTAAATAAGGGGAAAAGTCCAGTGTCCTTTAGTTACAGGATTGCAATTAGATTGCACATCAAGCACCAGATACTTACATGGAGTGAATCTGAAAGACAGGTTGCTGTATTTTATAAGGTGAGTCTCTTTCTATCCTTCTCTGGTGGTACATTCAGTTCTTTAATAAAGTTATATGGATGGAACAGACACATGCCTGCTTCTAAAATATAAAACTGAGCTTCCTGTTTGAGCTTTCTGTTACTTCTCTGGAGAATATTTTCATCCGCAGTGAAGCTGTGTGTATTTTGCTGCAATGTGTCAAAAGAAAATTACTAAGACCAAACAAGTTCCTGTTAATGAACCATGCGAGGCAAATACAACAGCTTCGGCAATTTCATTAGAAAGAATAATTCTTCTTTCCCTTGCCTGTAGGCAGAGAGATCTGAAGTAGTAATCCCTGGAGTACATTAAACCTTTGTTTCTGACGTTAAAAAATATCTTCAAGGATTATATTGTAAAACAAGGAAGTACATAATGATAGAGATGCATAGGGTAATCCAGCTCTGAGATGTCTGCGACTTTCTGACTTTCCAGGTCAGAAAAGAAAAGGTTATGCTGTTATTTATTTATTATTATACTTCTACATTTCTGCCTTCTGTATCCACAGACAGCTTCCTCTCCCCTTGCCATTGTCCCTCAACCCCAAAGCTGGAAATAAAAATATAACGAAATTTCTGACACTGATATAGGACACATAGCAAAGATGAGAAAATAGGGCCCTGAATCAATGATGAACATGAGAGCACAGCAGTCAGGAAGCAGTGTGTTGAGATGGGGAACCTTGACAAAGGATGGGAAAGTGCCAGCGTGGCGACCTGCTCCAGACATGAGAAAAGTTTCCGTTTCTCCTGACCATCACTCATGTCCATCACACTTGTCTTGTAATTTTCCTGCCAAACTTGAATTCTTTGAAGACCTGTGACTATGGAGGCACCATCAGACATGCGGGTGCTACAGGCTAGACATAGTCCCTGGCATAAGGCTGAAGGCTCTTTTCTGGACAAGACAGCTAAAATAAAAGGCCGCTTTCACTAGGAGGTTTTGTTTTCCTAAGATAAAACTGTTTTACTTTCCCAGTTTTACTTGTGTCTCCTCCTTTAGTGCATACTTTATTCAAAAAACAGTCTATGGCTATAAATTGGCACGGTCCTCTGTTGTGGTTTAGCCCAGTCTGGCAATTAGCACCACCTAACTACCACTCCACCCCCACCTCTCTCAGTGAGGAAGGGTCGGAGGAAAACCAAGGGAGGCTCGTAGAAGTTGAGATAAGGACTGTTTAATTATATAAATGAAACTTATGGAGTTACTAACAATGCTATTGATAATATGAAATTAAAATAACAGAAAATAGAATTAAACGGGATCTCATCACCCATGGGCCGACGCAGCCAGGTTCCAGGACAGCAAGGCAAAAATAAATCCAAAAAGCCTGAACCCAAAAACGAAGGGAGAAAACCCCCTTCCTCAGCCCGGGAGCCTGAGAGCAGAGAGAAAGAAACTTCCAATCCCTCCTTCACAGATCAATTTCCCTAACAAAAGATGCTCCTTCTCTGCTAATCACCTGCCACAAGGTCCCAACAACGACTGCACTGACAAGGAGGAATCTCCTAGCCCATCCACACACCTTCTGGGTCGTGCCTCTCCTGGTCCCCTTTAATCCCCACTCCCCGTCTCCCCAGCTGCTGACACCGCTCTTAGGCGGTGGCACTGACCACTCAGCGGGGGTGACACTGACCGCTCAGTTTGATGTATTATGGAATGAAACAAAATCCTGTGGGCTGGAGCCAGCACACTCCCATAGGCTATGCTCACTCCCATCAGACAGAGTTCTGGTACTGGAAGAAAATCCACCAGAATGGATGAATCATTTGGATTGTAGAAAGTGAGAGGCAATAATAAACAGCAAAAGAGTTTATCAGGAATCGAATGCTATATCCATGGAAGTTATCTCATCTCCCTGTAATGTGCCTTGACTCAGATGTAAGTACAGCCCCCATTAGGTTAGCAAGGGTTTGTTGTGGCTAATTTGAAGGGACACAGCATTAGATGTTTGGCACAGAAAAGGTTAATGTGTGTGAAAGAAAGTCTCTGAAGACACTCCCGAAACCTGTGTAAGACCTACTGGAAAATCATCTGTCAAATAAGACCACTGACTTCCTAGCAATGTGATTAGGAGATATTTGTCAAGGACAGCATCAGTCAAGCCAAAAATCTGATCCTGAACAGATCAAGGGATAGAATCTGAAGCATTCTTCAGGAGCTGATGACCCCTGCAATTCACTGTAAGGCAAACATTTTAAATCTTCCACTAATTCGGAAAATTTCACTCTCTGAATAGTCCTACATCTAAGATCAATGCTTTGACATTGCTGAAGTGAATGGAGTAGTTATTAAATGAAATCTAAAGTGTAGAAAAACCCCTTTTCTTCTTATTAAGTTTTCTTATTATTTCCTTATTATTAGATTTTAGTGTTTAAAGTGAAGTAACATACTCAAAGGCAAATAAAAGCCATACTCAAAAGCAAATAAAAGGATGCATATCTATGGAGGTAAGAACTCTCTTGACAAAACAACTGTTCATCATAATCCATTAATAGCATTTTGTATACTCAGGAAATAAATTAAATGTCTGCAGGTCCCTTAAAAGTATTCTAGTGCTGCTAGCATTAGCTCTGGGAATAAATCTGCCTTTCAGAAGCACGGATCAATTTTTAGCATTCCTTGCTCCTTCTCAAGTTCATGTGGCTCATGCCAAAGTGCTTTCCTATTGGGTCATTACCCCTCCTCAACTGCACTTTAACTACCGAGCTGTGGAAAAAGAAAATATTTAACTCAAATATTTCAATATTGAAAGTATTGAACTTGAAAAATTTTGTATCAGGGATCAAGTCTCAAGGGTTTACTCCAGAAACCCTATTCACAGCTGTACAGGCCTATTGAAAGTAATGGGACTGTGTGGATATCACTTTAGAGAATGTTTCGTGTCCCCACACACCTCTGCGGGTTACATAAAGTGAATGGATTGTCCAGAATTACTTTAGAGCAAGCCCATTCAGATCCACACAACAAAACACAATCCAGTGCTGGATCACCTCTAAACCAGCAACCCATCCTGGAATGCTTCCAACCTTGTCAGCCCAGTCTCGACTATAAAAGCTGCAAGGGTACAACAAGCTTTTGAATATAATCAATGCAAGCAATCAAGTAGGACAATGGGCTGAACAAAGTTAATAATAGTTCTTATCTTTTCACCCAGATACCAAATCACAGAGACACTCTTCTTCAGGTTATTTAGATAGAGTGATATTTGCTGAGAGCTGAAACAAATAGCCGTGTAGGTCAACTTGGAGACAACAGCAGAGTAATTTTAATTTGTACCGAGACAAAACATAAACAAAATACGTCAGGCAAAGTGACAAAAAGATGCACAGAAAACAGAGGCAGAGGGAATGAACCCTGACTGAAAGGAACAAAATGGGACAAGGCAAGAAATGGGCTTATACGACTGTAGCAACAGCAGTAGCGCACTTCAACTTCACTGTGACGTTCTGATCATAGGCCAAGGACAGCCACTCTTCCATGCTGAACAGCCCTAAGCAGCCATGGCTGTATACTAATCAGATTATTTTTCCCACACCTGGCAAGACTCAACAGGAGTTCGGCTATGTATTTGCCATGTGACTGGTTGTAGAAATGCCATAAACAGTTCTGAACAGCAACAGGAGACAATGAATCCAAAGAGCATTACTGCTATTACTGGAGGGCTGATTTTGAGCTCTGGTTTGCAGGGTCTGGCATGATTAAGCAATAGTTGATGCACACTGAGGTATCATAGTCCTGCCATCCATGAATCAAAGGCCTTAAAGCCTCAACTTCAAACTCATTAAAATCAATAAGGCAAAAAAAAAAAAAAAGCTTTTGGGAAAAAACATCAGCTTTGAATTACCACTTGACTTTGTTGCTTTCTGTTAGGTCTTTAACATCTAGGCATGCCTTTTGCAGGAACAAAGCCAAAGGGAACTCTGTCTGAAGGACCTAAAGCCCAGACCGTGCCTCAGAACCCAGTCACCAGCTTCCCACAATGCCCAGCCACAGGCAGGAGCAGACACCCAGGTCTTTGCCACATCCTGCCTCCTTCCCATTCTTACTCAGCTGAACTAAAAGGAGTCAGTGGGAATTACTAAGCAAAGAACACTTCCCATCCAAGAGGGGCCCAGGGACGCAAAGGCAGCTTTGGAAGCAGAATGAATTGCCACTGTACGTGGATTTTTGGAATATTTCAATTCCACTTTCCTCCAGGCTCATTACTCTAGAGCAGTCACTGTGCTGTTTAGGATGCTCTGCCTTGCTGATCTTGGATAAAGGAGCTAGTCAGATCAGCCTACAGCTTTGTATTGAAACAGGTGGGAAATCTAACTCCTCAGCCTCTTTTCTCCTTTGTTCCTCCAGCTGCATGTGCCTCAGTTGCTTAATTTAAAGATACGCCCAATGAGCAAATGCCCATAAGCAGAAAGTAGTGTTTAACTCTCCAAGGGACACTAGGAAGGATACATTAGATGGGGTGAGATCAGACTGATGCATACCAGTTACAGATAAAACTGTAGGGAATTAAAACTAAATTTACTCCTGCAAGGATTTGGTGATAGCAGAAACCACAGGACTCTCAGTGGACTCAGAAAATATGCTCATTTCCTGCTTCTAACTCATATAACCCACCCCTGCCCC
>NW_010270821.1:16174-16455 GCF_000690775.1 Eurypyga helias
CCCCCCCATCACCGGAAATTCCTTGGTTTTGAAGCACTGACTGGAGTCCTTAAAAGCCAAAACCCCTGCACTTAGCATGCAGGATCACCTCAGCTGGAACATCTCTCCATTACAGCATGGACAGACATAAATAAAATACATTTGCAAGTTTAACATAAAGAATGTGAATGACTGATTTTTTTTAGAAAAACTCGGTTGTTTTGATTTAAAAACTTAATCTTTTACTTAAAAAGTTGGCAAAAACAATTCAGTTAAATCAGATGAATTCTTGGAATCATTTG
>NW_010270821.1:16488-21472 GCF_000690775.1 Eurypyga helias
AGCCGCAGCTGAGACACTTGCTTCAGTTATGTACACACTACCACACTGCATACGTTCATCTTCTTGCTTTCACCCACACGCCCACCTGCACAGCTGCTGAAGGTCCCCACCAATAAATGTATGGGAAAAAAAAAACTGTATTGACACACCAGCCTTTTAAATAAAAATTATAGTACATCATTACTACCAGCACCACTGCCCCGCCCCACCCCCCTCCACCCCCAGACTTGGAGACAAGACTGATTTTGACAAGTGCATAAACATCTGTGGTGGCTATGTAATTCAACTAGGAAAATAGTTGTTTGTGGGATGTGTTAGTATATCCATTTCTTTGCTGGGCACAGTTAGCAAAGTGCTTCAACAGAAGTGGTTCAGAGTGTTGCTGAAATCTCCAGCAGAAGAGCCAGAGGCTGTGTTTCAGGCAACTTCTCTCATGGAAGATCTCTTACTTACCGCTCTTGGCATAATAACAAAATGGAAGTATTTAATGAACCATAGCAGATAATCAATTTATGTCAGTGGTATCTACTTTAGGATATAACTATTTAGTTGAAAGAGAGGGGAGGAATTGGTTTGCTGTAGCATAAGCTCTGTCAGCAAAAGGTAGCTGTCACACAAAAAAATACCTATCAGTGTAGTCGCAGCCATACCCTCTCCTGGTCAAGAGAAAACAAAACCACCGAAACAGTCTGGACAAAGAGACAGTGTTAAGTAATGGGCAGGAAAAGGCTTCTAGAGAAAAATACGGCTTTTATTTTTGATCAGATGAGGTGAAGGAGATTGTATCTGAATGAAAAAAAATTACATTTCTGCAGTTGTTTAACCTCATTTGAATTATATCTGATGGTTAGTTAGAGATGGTAAGTCCTCTAGAAATAGTACATAGACTTGTGCATAAACTCAGGAAATAACTTCACTGAACTCTTTTCTTCATCATGTGTGTAATCTCCATTTCAATTTTTTCAAGCAGCATTTCCACCATGCAGCAGTGATGGCCTGAAAATATGAAAAGGGTATGGCCCACAGAAAGAAGTAGTTCCGTCTTTTTGTATAACATAGAATTAGGTGGGATCTTTTTAAATTCTTTTTTTAAATGCAGTTTTACATCCAAACTTCAAGGGGCATGGCAGAGCATCTGGCAGCACAAACTGAGTTCAAGAAATAAATGTAGCAAATTGACAAATTGTTCTCTTCAAGAACATGAAGATTGTGGAGAAAATGAAATTATAATTACATTTGAATGCAGTTAAATTTTTTTAATTAAATTCAAGAATAGAAAAGACAACCAAAAGATAGAGTTCCAAATTTTGACCTCAAATACAAAATAACAGCCCACACTACAATCTGCACACTGTATACAACAATAAAGTAATCATGGTTTTAAAGTCTGCAATCAAATAGCTTTATTTATGAAGAAATATGTAAGGACAATGATGCGGCATTTAACTACCCAGAGTTCAGCCCTGTAGATCAGTGACTTATATCAAAGAATAAAAATAAATCGGTTTGGAGATACATAGGTTCCACAGCAGCATCAAATCGTGGGGGCCCTAGGGCAGAGTAAGCATATTTTTGGAAGACTGCTGAAACAGTGAGGAACTAAAATGACTTTCAACACTCTGGCTGAAATTCCAGTTTGTGCAGCTTATTTTGAGACATTAAAATAGAAAAGAATGCTTTTTAAGGTTCTAAATATAGAAGGCTTATTCCAGATGGAATATCAGAAGGAACAGACTAATAGGTTGCATAAGCCTTCCAGAGATAAGGTAAGAACAGCAGACGTTAATCCTCACAGCTCGCTATTGACTTTCAGTAAAACAATTTTATACACTTTGGCTGGGAAGCAGAGGCCCACACACAGATTTACACCAGAGTACCTGTATTTGCTGTAATTCACAGTTCACCTCATTTCAGTTCTTTTTTAGTGCTTAAACCACCTTTAGCTTCCGGCAGTCACTTAAGCGAAAATGAAACCAATCAGCAGCTGTTAAAATCGAATGAGAGTATCTGTACACAGACTTGCTGTTTTTAATACTTCACTTAAAGGTCATCCATCTAATGAAATCAGATTGTGTGCGTCCTACATTGACTTCTCCCTTGCTCTTTTGCTTTTTTTTCAGTGATGGAGCATACCAGCTCCTGCTTGGTTTGGATATTTGTCTAAAATTATGAAATCTGATTTCCATGGGGAAAAAGAAGTATATTCACAATGTTATTTCTGTAATTCTCTTGGCCTGAAGAAGAATTAAATTCTGGGAGAAAAATGCAACTTTGCCCATGTTTTGGATGGTGGTGGATAGACAACCCCAACCCCAGAAGCAGTATCAGCACCTTCAAGTAAGCTTTTTAACTTGACAAAGAAGCTGTTGCTCATTAGGTGTTTAAGTCTACTGGATTGAAACCGTACGTATAGAGAGACTCAATTACGGTATTTTATGGTGAAGAACGAAATGCGCAGAAACCTCACTCACTGCTTCTCTTTCCTCCACCACAGTGACTCCAAGCAGTAAGGATACCCCGTCAGCATTTTGGGGCAGCAATGGAGAGCTGACTGATGGTCAGGCCTGAGGGCTTATGCTGAAAAACTATGGACAGCTGTAGAAAACTATAGGTGGTTGCCTATAGTTTTCTACCACATGAGGCTGAAGTGGGGTGACCCCATTACACCCCTTTGGGTTGTGTCTGGTGAATTACCAAAACACTTCATCCAGGTGCCAGCCCTGGGAGAAGGATCCCTGGAGTTCGTGCACAGCACAGTCTGCTCCAGGACCACTCCACGAAGGACTCAATAGGGCAGCAAGTGGGTTGGCCGGCAGAGCACAGCAGCACACCCAGCACACAGGAACAAGACGTTTCGAAAAACATTTTTAAATAAAGTCTTCAGCAGCTATTTTCTTATGAAATACTTGTTTAATTTAAAGAAAAAGCTTTGGAAAATAATTGAAGGGTGAGAAAATGAAGAAAATCTGAGTAGAACAAGAGGGAGCTCTTCAGAAATGCAGTGGTGCTTGCCAGAGGGGCAAACCCACGGAGCTGTTGAGCACGGTAGCTCCTACCGACTTAATTTTATTCTGCAAGGCAAAGGTTACATTAGGATTTGGATTGGACATAAGAATTTAAACCATCACTAACTACTGCTGGCATTTGATGGCTCCTTTCCATCAAAATTTTATTTCTGTAGGATTCTGAATAGTAGAGGGAGAAGTCTGCTATATATGGTAATAAAGAAGTAAAAGAAATGAGGGCGTGTTAACTGAACACTGCATGTTTAATACATTCCTTTTTCCAATTCTATATATAATTGCAAGCTACACAAGAAAAGCCACTGAATAATAAAACAAATTATAATAGACTGTTGAGTAGCAGAGGGACCAGAACGTAAGATAACTGGAGCAGCCAAGTAGGGTATGAAATTCCAAAACGCATTTACCTTCCCCCTAGAGTGGGTAGACATAAAATGTGCTTGTGATGTTTAACATTGTTATTATCAGAGTGGGTTCAAACAGTTGAGTGTTCCCTTCTTCTTGTTCCTCTACAATAAGGCAATAAAGCTCTGGGAAAAATAAAAAGGAAAAGAAAAACCCTAGTTTTCAATCTGTTCTTGGGATTTGCCTTCCTCTTTTAATTATTCTCTTCACCTCTGGAGAACTTAGCTTGGTTCTCACATGATAGGAAATACTCAGCATGAATTACTGACAGTAAAGGCCTGATCTTCCCTGCAGTCACATTTACCTTCACGCATGTCTTGTCTCCCACTCAGCAAAGTACTGAACCACATGTCTCACTTCACTCCTGTGAGCATGTCTGCTTTGATCTACTGACATACTTTGGGATATGGCATCTGAGTTAGTGTATTACCTAAACACAGCCTAGGAGAGTTAGACCAAAACAAACTCAAAGAGCCACTTAAAACCAAATAATCATTCAAAAATTGAAAAATAAGTGCTATTTCCATATTAGTGTACCTCTTAATTCAGGGATAAACAATGGGCAGAGGAAGGAGACACTCCAATCAGTGGTTTCTGAGACTGCTGGCAGGAAAAATTGTTTGAACATTTTACAAAGAAGGACTGGAACCAAAATTTGATTTTATCATTGACTTTCTGGAAAAAAATAGCAAATTAAGCAGATCTTGTTCCATGCTATGTGCAGTAAAATGAAGAATATACTACCTTATGTCTCACAACACAGCATTTTGAGGAACTCATCACTGTTTTGGAGAAAGGTTTTAAAGTTCATTCTGTTCAGAATTCTGCTTACCTGTCATATTTTCAGTATTACTGTTCTCTCCACCTTCACTGAGATACATTTTCATGAAAACACAGGAAGAACTATTAACAGCCCATCAACTCCTCAGGACTATGTCAACAACCTGTGGGAGAGAAGATTGACAAGAAGAAGAGGCATAAGAGTCATGAGAAGAAATCTTTTCCAAATCATTATTTCCATTTCTGTACTCAAGCCTATTGTACCATCCCAACTCTGCTTCTTCCCCAGCTCCACTTACGTACACAATTCTTATGCACGTGATAAAATTACTTTCTACCTAGTAAGCTGCACCCCTCCTTTTCTTCATTTGTAATCTTAATTTTCTGCCTTTCTTCCTTCATTGAAACAAAGAAATTATGTGAGAGAGAAACAGAAACACACACTTATGTCTAGCTAAGGAAACTTCTCAGAAAATTGAGGGGAGGTATTCTGATTGCACCTGACGTACACAGCTTCAAAGGTAAAAACTTCAAAATTGCAGAATGTGCTCTGGAATGAAGGAATAAGGAGGTATAAAAAGGTTAATATTAACTATTGTGCTATTTACAGACATGTGGAAATGTTTTAAAAATGAGGTTTTGCCAGCAAGTGCGGTATAATTGGAAAAGTGAGATTTTGCCAAAACACAATGAAACCTCCTCAGAGCAAGAGGCAGAGTGCATTTTCAGAGAGAATTCTTAAAAAAAAAAGAATTCTCTTTTTTTTTAAAAAAAAA
>NW_010270822.1:0-13551 GCF_000690775.1 Eurypyga helias
CCAAACTGTTCTGTGATTCCTTGATATAAAGAAAAAATGGAAACAGTCAAATAATGGTCAAAAAGAAACTTTCCTTTTAAATTCAGGTTATCCAGGTTCTCTTCTTCCTTTTTCTGAAACTTTTGGTGTTAGCTGGTGCTTGCTGGGACTTGCTGAACTACAACAAAACACTGCAGACGTGTAACCTGAGTTAACAGAGCGTTAGCGTGTGAGACTTACCCGTGCTCCTTCCTTCTTCACCTTCAGTCCCCAAGTGGAGTTACCTCCGTATCTGGAGAGAATCAAGCAGCAAGCCAACGAAGCCTTCGCATGCCAGCTGTGGACACAAGCCATCCAGCTCTACAGCAAAGCTGTCCAGAAGGCCCCCAACAACGCCATGCTGTATGGAAACAGAGCGGCCGCCTACATGAAGCGCAAGTGGTAAGGAGAGCTCAGTGGCACGGGCACCGCTGGTGCCTGACCTCTGCGTACCAGGACACCTTGTTGTCCATAGTGAGGCACTTGGATTCCCTCTGCTGAGCAGGGCTGGGGTTGTTGGATCAAACCCTAAGTGCACAGAACAGTGGGATCGCACAGCAGCATGTGTGGGAGAAATTGTGGCCGAAGATACCGCACAGGCAAGCGCAGCTGGTGGCAGCTCATCGTTTTGCCTGCTGGCATGCTGAGTAACGTTCTGTTCCTTTCCTCTTTCAAAAGAAACTAAAAATCCACTTCTGAGTAACAGCATTATGAGCGTCTCCAAAGGTGTTTGATAGTTCTGATCTGCATTAGAGTACGTCTCTAATCTGTTGTCAACAGATGAGGTAATGGTTCCTATGCTTTGTAGCTGCGTATCCTGTGAGGTAAGGTTGTCGTAGGATGGCCTGGTGTTGCTTTGGTTGCTGCTTTATCCAAGGAACTAGTACTGCAGATAGTCAGATGTGACTTGGTGATTCCTATGTTACCCCAGCTAACCCGCCTTCCCCTTGACTGGAAACAAACCTCTCCGAGGGATCCGGGGAGGTGGTGAGTGGTGCCTCGGAGTCTGAGGGTGGATCTCTCTTGGTTGTTGCAAAATATGCCGTTAGGCTCCGCAGTAGGTAATGCCTTCTCTGACCAACAGCCAGAGCTGCGTCCGCAAGACGCAGCGGGGTTATGTTAGTATCTGTCCCCTTGAGCAGAGTAAAACTGAGCAGCATGACTTGCCGTTAACATATTTAAAATAGCTGTGGTCCTTCATCTACATGTGCTTTGTGAGGATATCCTTCTCCTCTCCCTGCTGAAATCCTCAATATGAATTCCTCCATCTTCTTGCCAAGATAAAGAGCAGCCAGCAGTTGTTGTGACTGTTGGTAACCGGCCTACTGGCTGTTTTGTAACAGGAGAGATTTGGGAGCTGCCTCAAAAAAAAGCCCTCAGTGTTCAGAGGGAGAAGAACAATAGGTTGGGATTAAGGAATGGAAGATAGAAGCTGAGCGGTGCTGATCTCATGAATGACATTTTTCTTATAGGGATGGTTTTTCCCGAAGGATGTTGGCAGGTTTGAACCTTTCTGCGTGTCAGCTACTGCTTTGCTACGGTTTTGGGTAGCAAGAAGACGTGAACGATGGGTTTCTGTGGCATGTGGTGAAATAGTACTGTGCTGGTGCCTTCTCCAGCGCAGAAGAGACGGGGCACTTCGCTGCTGGGGAGAGCTGCTGCTGTATGGCAGAGGGTGTCTGCGATGTCGCTGAGGAGGAGGGCGCAGGCACAGTCGCCCACGCTGTGTGTCTCTACGGTGTCCTTTGCATTGGGAGCAGGAACAGCTGTAGGCCACCCTGCGAAATACTGCAGGTCTGGCTTTGGCCTCGTTCTCGGAATAACAGAGAGATCTAGAAAAAAAGGAAGGGCTGTAATTTCCTCAGCTCCCCTTGCTCATCTCCCTTAAGATACCGCTCGTACTCTGCAGCACTTCTAAGGCTCTCCTGTTAAAATTTCCTCTAAGAGCCAACAGCATCACTCTCCAGATTGCTTTTAGCGGGCTGGGGTGACAGCACTTCCCTGATTTCTACTTAGAGCATTTTTGCAGAGGCTGAGTCAAGCCTGTGAGAATGGGAGAGGTCAGTGCCTGCTTTACATCTCGACGTGTACGTTTTCGCACCGGTCTGTTGGGCTGTCTGACACTGATAGTTGAAGGGGTTTTTGAGGGTGGCAAAGCAGCTTAATAGCCCCATCCGCTCAGAAAATGCGAAACGCCCATCTGCCATCACTGCAGGCAACTTGCATTCCCTCTTTCTTTGAATAAACGTGGCCTGATGCTGCGCATCTAGCCTCCTGGATTAACACAGCCACAGCGCTGCAAAGGCAGCCCTCAGGAACCGGGATTCTTCTGCTCCGCTGCAGATCTCGCGGACAAGGCGCTCCACCTCCTGTGCCGTGCCAGCAGGCTGTAGTGTGTGGCCAGTATCCACCTAGACGGGAGGGAGCAATAGGGTGAATGGTTTCCAGAGCGTGCTTGTGGCACTGAGTAGGCGTTGCTTAGCATGGAACCCAAAGATCTGGAGCTCCCTGTAACGAGTAGAGACGCAGGGTCACCTCTTCCCTGGCAAAGGCTCCGTGTCTTCTAAAAGTGTCACCCTGTGGAAGGTGTAGGGCAATTCACCCCCTTCCCCTTGGGACTGTTTCAGACTTTGGTAGGTGCAAAACATCGTTATTATTAGCATTATTATTATTATTAGCCATCATACGAAGAAATTCTTCCCGCAGAGGGTAGGAAGGCACTGGGACAGGTTGCCCAGAGAAGCTGTGGATGCCCCATCCGTGGCAGTGTCCAAGGCCAGGCTGGATGAGGCTTGGAGCAACCTGGTCTGGTGGAAGGTGTCCCTGCCCATGGCAGGGGGTGGGGCTGGGTGGGCTTTAAGGTCCCTTCAACCCAAATCGTTGGGATATAGAGACTTGTGGTCCCTCAAAATGATTTAGAGTCGATGCTGGTACACCAGGCCTGTCAGCCCTCGCTGACTTCTCAGCCTGTGTCAGTCTGAACTGAATACCAGCATGCAAGGCTCATCAAATCCTTCCTGCTTCCAGAGCACACACAGAGGCATTCTTATTCCCACAGCTGTGGAGCTTAGGGAAATCATGTCGTGTCCAGTAACTGTAAATAGGATATAAATATCCATTCTGATGTCAGTCTTATTTCTAAAACTTTAACATTTTTCCTATAAAGGTGGGAAAAAGCCATTGCTTCAGACCTGTGTCCATCAGTGCTATGAAGTGTGGCAGTTCTGCAGCTCCTTTGAGGGCTACAAGTGGCTGTGGGCAGGGCAGTGTGCTGCCACGCTGTGCGTCCACAAAGGGGCACGCGTGAGCTGCCGTGCTCCGAGGAGGCCCTGCTGCCTGGCAGGAGAGGCCTTGTGTCTGCTTGGCCAGAGGGCTTGTGCATCCTCCATCTTCAAAGGACTTCCCTAAATGTGCTCTCTCAGGGAGCTCTGCTCTGTCGGATTTAAAATGGCAGGTCAGGGCTTGCTGGGCTTCCCTGCGCGGTCACGTTACAGGGCTGCCTGTGTACGTGTGGGGCTGCGTTCGAGAAGCCGGGCTTGGTCAGATGGTGCCCCTGGGACGCAGCAAATGCTGTTAGTACATGAGCTTGTGGGGTGTCTTCTGGCAGAGAGAGAGTGGAGAAACAACAAGCTTTGGAGTGAAATGGGGGCTGGGAAATGACAGTGGGAAATGCATGCTGTTGCTGCTGGGGCTGTCTAATCCACCCCTCCCTTTTCTTAGGGATGGGGACCATTACGATGCTTTAAGAGACTGCTTGAAGGCCATCTCCTTGAATCCATGTCATCTGAAGGCCCATTTCCGACTTGCCCGCTGTCTCTTTGAACTCAAGTACGTGGCAGAAGCACTGGAGTGTCTGGATGACTTTAAAGGGAAGTTCCCCGAACAAGCACATAGCAGTGCCTGCGATGCACTAGACAGAGACATCAATGCAGCCCTCTTCTCCAAGAGCGATAACGGTGAGTGCTGGTGTTCGCTGTGGTTCTTCAAGGTTATACTAAAATCTAATGATTGGACAAGGAATTTTCTCCTTAAACTGCCCCTCTGAAGTAAAGCTCCATCTTCTGAGAGAGATTGATTGTTACCGTGCACAAAAACTGGCCTGAGCCTGTTCTTTCCTTGCGCCTGGCCCTGGTTTGCTCTTGAGCGAGAGCATGATAAAAAGAGCCTGATGTCCCCGGGAGATAATCTGAAGGAAGCTGGTGCTTTAGGCCCTGCTCCCTCCTAGAATTGTCCTTGGCTCTTCTCTAAAGCTGGTGGGGTCTCCTAGAGTGCTTTCTGTTCGCTGAGAACACATTCCTTCCCAAATCGTGATGAGGGAAATCTGTTGTCTTTCCAGCTGAAGACAAGAAAGGAGGTGGCCCCATCCGGCTGCGAGCCACAGGCCGCAAGGATTCCATCTCCGAGGATGAGATGGTGCTGAGGGAGCGCAGCTACGACTACAAATTCCGATATTGTGGCCACTGTAACACTACTACAGACATCAAAGAGGCCAATTTCTTTGGCAGGTATGTGGGCAGAGCATAATAGGGATGCAGGGCAGGAGCGTGAGCAGCAGCAGAATGCTCTCTTCCGTCAGATAAAGCCTCACGCGTAGCCCCGTGTGACTGTTCTTAAAATGACGTTGACACTGGCTTGCAGGGTTGAAAAAGATGACAGAAGCCTTCCTCCTCGTGTGGCTGCGTGAATAGCTGCTTCAGTAGCAGATCCACAGAGGACCCTGGGCTAGTGTTTCAGAAAAGCCATTTGGGATTGAAAGCGCGATTCCTGGGGTTGGAGGGAACCAACGCAGAAAGCTTTATCTGGATCCGTAAGCGTGAGGGGTAGCAGCCTGCTGATTATAGAAGCCAACTGAGATTGTGGTGTCTGCTGGAGACTAGCTCTGGCTCTGAGTCAAACTGGGATCTCCAGTCTCTGCTCCTCTCACCCTAGCAACGCGCAGTACATAGTCAGTGGGTCAGACGACGGCTCCTTCTTCATCTGGGAGAAAGAAACCACCAACCTTGTTAGAGTGCTGCAGGGAGACGAGTCGATTGTGAATTGTCTCCAGCCTCATCCCAGTTACTGCTTCTTGGCTACCAGCGGCATTGACCCCGTTGTACGACTGTGGAACCCCAGGCCAGAGGTGAGAGCCGCAGCCGTGGTGTTGCGAGATGGGACACATACTGGTCGTCGGCATCTCGTGACAGTTGCAGCAGCAGGAACAGCCCCTCTGGTCCCCGTGCTGTCTGGCTGAGTTCCCTCCCTTCTTGTCTTGCAGAGTGAAACCCTTAATGGCCGTGTGGTGGTAGACATGGAAGGCGCTTCCCAAGCCAACCAGAGGCGAATGAACGCAGACCCGCTGGAGGTGATGTTGCTGAATATGGGGTACCGGATTACAGGACTGACCAGTGGTGGGGCTGGAGGTTCAGATGACGAAGACAGCTCAGAGGGGCAAGTCCAGTGCCGGCCCAGCTAAAACAGAACTGCCTCTCCTTCCTCTAATTGTTTGGCTGAAAGGGAACCTAGTTTCCTTGGTCCTGAACTTTCTCTGATGAATGACTGCACTGTTTCGCACTATGCACAGAGTAGGACAAGCTGGCAGGGGCAGGAGCGGCCGTCTCTTTAAACCATCGCCACCACCTCCTCCTCCTCCCGTCAGGCTACTGAGCAGCAGGGCAGTGCAGTCCGCTGTTTGCCTTTAGTGGAATTTAGTCCCAATGGGGGTCTTTGGGTTGTCTGTAAGCAGTGTAAGCTGGTGGGGTTTTATCCCCAGAGCTGCTGTATGATCTGGTACAGGGGGATGTTGCCTGCATTCGTGCATTTGCGGAGGGGATGTTAAGTTCCTGAATAAAATACAAACCTAGGGCAGGGGTGATGGAATGAATTTACTGCAGTGATCTTGGTCTTGAAAGCTTGACTCTGTTTTTGTGCTACCAGCCTGTCTAGAGGCCCCTGGTTTAGGGTTGTTGGCCCTGAAGCACCTGGTTTGTCCCGTAACATCTTTCTCCTGGCTTCCATCTCTAACACGTCGTCACCAGATGTAGCTGTGTTGTATTAAGGACTGGATATTGCCTGTCTCGTCCCTTGGCATCTGTCTTGGTTGATGAATTGGTGAGGGCACTGAGTATGTGCAGCTCAGCAGGGCAGGACGTGCTTGCCTAGCTGATGCTTTCTGCTGTGGTCTCTGAACCCGTGGAGAAAGGCGACAGCAACGGGAGCAGGTTTGACCAGAGGCCTAGGACTCACGTAGCTAAAGCTGCTGAGGAAAGGGGCTGGTAACAGCACTCTTTCTGACCTTCTCTCTGTTGCCCAGAACGTGTGTAGCTGTATTCACCACCTCCTCTCCACGTCATCTCCGCTGGAGCTGAGAACGTTCCCACTGTGCGTGTGTTGCACCTAATGTTTTGAGCTTTTAGAGAGCAGCAATTTTGTGCAGTCAGCTGCTCTGTCTTGCCCAAGGTGGGCCTTCTCCACCTCGCTGTTGGTGTAACATCTGATGGATTAGTCGTCTTCTCAGGAACCCTCCTTCCTCTTCCCGCTCTCCACACACAGACTCTGGCTGCAAAGCCGGGGAGGAAACCTAGAAATGCAGCACTCTACTTCCATTCCTTCCCCTCTCGTGTAACACGCAGCCCTGTTCTTCCCTCTCGTGGTTGCCAAACACTAAATATCAAACAGATCTTACGCAGCTGTGCTACAACCGAACCCGAAGAGGTTGGTTTTTTTCTAGGACTATCAACTAAGACCAAAGAGCCCCTGGAGATCTTAACTGCTCTGCACTGTCTCGTATCTCTTACTGCGGAAGGTCTGAACATGCTAGTCTTGGTCCCAGGGGTGTGCGATGCGTGTCTGGGAGTGCGTGCGCATGTGTGTGTGCTGCGTTAGGGCCGTTCTTCCATGTGGTGCAATCCCTGGTCTTCCTGTTCCTGCTGGGGAAAGATGAGAAGCCTCCCTTTTCTTTCTCTGGCTGCTTCTGGCTGCCAGGCGTTGATGAGCGAGACTGCGCGCTGCTGGCTAATCAACGTTGCTGGCTTCCTCTCCCTTCCAGAACGGTCTTTGCGAGATGAGTGAGCCTTGTGCAGGAGGGAGAGAGGTCACAGAGGCTCGTAGCTGGCAGCATCTCTCCAAGGACACCGTTCCCTGCGTAGCGAGATCCCTCCCTCCCTTGTAATTGCAGTGGAGCTACCTGGGACCTGCTCTCGGCCCCTCAAAGGTGTCTTTCTTCTCCTTCCCGTGCGGGTGAAACCGAGCCTTAGCAAACCCGGGTTTGGGGCAGTATGCCAGACAGGACTGGCCGCCCTCGCGCCCTGCCGAGCTGTGATGGCAGAGCGGCCCTCTGTCTCCTGCCGAAGCAGAGCTCTCCTGGGACCATCAGGCACTTTGCAGTACCAGTGCCGTGGATGCGGGTGCTCCGTTTGCCTGGTCGGTTGTGCACAAGCTCCCCTACCCCAGGTGTACCCTGGCTCTTCAACACCCAGAGGCAACAGAAAATTCTCCTCACTTGGGTGGCGTTTTGTCATGGTCTGGCCTTTCCTCTTTTTGCTTAAGGCTTTCCTACTAGAAGCATCCTCTTTTTTTTTTTTTCTTTTTTTTTCCCTCCTCCTCCTCCCACTCAAACTTTTTTTTTCAGCTTTCAGTAGACAATGTCTGCAGACTTTGATTTGGTTTTTTTTTTTTAAGACTCGGCGACTGAGATGGAAAGCGTTGAAAAGAACAGACCTCTCCCTCCCCATTCACCTTTTGCTGTGGCAGCTATTTTTTGTTGGGTTTTACCCTTGGTGAGACAGTGCAGCTCTTCTACCTGCCAGTTGCAGTGCGAAAGCTCCAAGATTCCCTGCCTCTGCAGTGGATTGCTTTTTTTTTTTTTTTTTAATGGCTGCTTTAGTTAAAAATATAAATAATAATGGGGAGAGAAGGGGAGAGAAAAATCTTTCTGCCTCTAGCCCCTTTTCCCCTCTTTGCGGGCAGATTACCTGCTTTGTTGCTTGTTAATGAGGAATTTGTATTTATTGGTGAAGGAAAAAACCATGCTGGGGAAGTAGGGAGAAGATGCTGCTTTATTGACCTCTGCTGTTTACTTCACCCTCCTCTTTGGGAAAGCTTCTTCCTGCTCTTTCTGGTTAACTCTTTCCAGCCTGGGTTATGCAGGGATGCCTCTATTTTTGTATTCTAGCCATGGGCTCGCCGTTAGGAGACTCTAGGATTCTCTTGGCGTCGCAGTGACCATCGCTTCTCGCTTTTTCAAGCACTAAAGATGATCATCTCGTAAACTTTGCCTGTGCAGTTGTAGAGGTAACACACAAGCCTTACTGCCCTCGTGAGAAGGAGCAGAAAACTTGTTTCTCTGGTCCCTGGAAGAGAAAGGGTTAAGCAATTAAAACAATTCTTTGTTCTAGTTCTTTCTTGGTGTCATTTTGTTTGGGGGATTGTGCTGGCTTTGTTCTACCTTTCTTCTCCGTGGAGGTGGACACGGGTGGGCGGAGGGCGGCCTGCTTGGGCTGGATGTTGTCTGTTCCACAGTCCTGCTTCATGGGGAAGAGAGGCTGCAGGAAACTTGAGTGGGAAGGGGTCTGGGGAGCACGAAACACGGCTGGTAAGCTGTGGTGGCTACCGAGTTAGTGCTGAAGGTGGTTTTTCCAGGTGTGGGAGCTGAGATCTGTCGGTGGAGCCAGGGCCGGGGCTGTGCTCGGGAGCAGAGTCCACCTCCGGCGTGGTTTAGAGCTGAAGCTGCAAACTGGGGTGAGGATGAGAACGGCTGCTGGGGGCTTGCTGGGGAGAAGTGATGCACAGAATGATGGATGATGCTGTAATGGAGTTAGTTTCTCTGAATCAGGTTTTGTCAGGGTGGGGGGTAAAATTGATGAAATCCTTGTTGGGTCCCTGCTGAGCCCAAGAGTTAGAGGTGAGCGAGGGGGAGGCAAAAAGCCGGGTGAGGAAAACAGCCCATCCTCGCCTTTCAGCTCTTCTTAAATAGCCTCTTGCCCTGAGAAGCAGAGCTCGGGTGACTTAGGCTGTGGGGCAGAGCCAAGGTCACCTGCCCGAGTCACCGTGTTACTGACTGATCCGAGACATTTCCGCTGTCGGAAACAGCGCGCTTACTGCCTTAAAGTGCCTCACGCTCAGCGGGGTGTGTTGGACATCGCTGTTCAGACCCAGAGAGAGTCCCTTGCTAAAGGATACCGCAAACTCGCTTTCTCCTCTGGGCTCCTGCTGCAAAACCTCCCAAATACTTTCCTGCCCTCCAGCCTGCAGAATGCCAGGCCTTAAGTAAGAGGTGGAAAACCAGTCCGCTATTTTCAGAATCCATTTGAATTCTCCTCTTAAAAATTCCCACTGGATGCCTTTCAGCTGGAGACCTTCTGAGGCCTCTTCATTTCAAATCCTGTCTGATATAAATTATTGCTTTAAAAGATGGCTCTGCTCAACGAAAGCAGTGTGCATCCACCGTTGGAATTGTGGCAATCCGCTAATTCGGACAGATCTTGGACTGGTTGGAGAAAGAGGAAGATGGAAGGGGAAGCTGAGTGGTTGAGTTGTGGGTGGAAATGGCAAGAAGGCCTGAGAGAATGAGTTGTATTTGTAATTTGGGTAAGGGGATTGGGTTGAGAAGCCATGGGCTTTTGGATGTAGGGGAGGGGAGCGATCCCAGCCCTATGGATGAGTTCACTTTTCTCCAGTGTAACTGCTCACAGTGCCCGGAACAAGCCTGCCAAGGGCTCAAGATGGCTCCTGTCTCTGAGCAAAATGGGAGCAGGATGTCAGAGGCTGACTGCTGTTGCAGCGAGGAATTCGGTCTCGTGCTCCTCGTAGCAGGTTCAGGCCTTGCTGCTGAAGCAGGGCTGATGGGGACCCCCTCCGGGGCTGGCGAGGAGGGAAGGTTGGGCCCGTTTGTGGGTTTTCAACTGCGAAATCAGCATGACCTGCACTCTGAGCGCTCCCACCTTCTGCCCCTCGTCCCTGAGAAAACTGGTGGCTTTTCCTTTAAACATAAAAGTTGCCCTGTGGCTTGGCTGTGTCGGTGGGAGAGAGAGAAGAGAATGAAATGCAGCTTTCAAGTGACAGGGAAGCAGCAAAGACCTGAAGGTTAAAGCTGAGGGGTGAGGTGGCTTAGGGGCGTGCTTTTGGGGTGGGTGGCTGAGCCTGCGTCTGTTCTCACCCTGGTGAGTAGCACCATCATCAATACGGAGGAGAGTGACGTTTTTGGTTCACGCTGAGCGATTAGAGGCTGTCAGATTGCAGCAGGCACAGACCACGGGAAGGGAACAACAAAAAACGCAAAGCAACCCACCCCAGCATCACCTCCCGGGCGGGGGAAGGACGCCTCGGTGTCCTCCATCAGCCTGTGCCTGGGTGACATTTTAAACAGACTCCTGCACGCGGTGTCGCCGGCTGCTGCCTCGGTTGTCAATGTCAGAAGGGGGAGGGGATCTCTTCCTTGAGTGGTTTGGTTCTGGCAGCCCCTGTAATGTTTGAGCTGTCACAACAGGGAAGGTTCCCAAGGAAGCCGCTTACTGAACGAGAGCTGGCTGGGTGCCTGCTTCTTTCAGGCTCAGAGATGAGCCAGGGTAGAAAGGGGAGGTAACCGAATCCCTTCCAGGCCGAGCTCCGGCTAGAGCCATGGCGGCGTGCGCTTGGACAAACCCAAACCGGCGTGCGGCCCAGTCCGCTCCCTCCCGGCGCGGCCAGGTTCTCCTCAGGGAAGGGCTCCGCGTCGCCGGGGTGCGAGGGATGCAGCGAGCAAGCAGAATGTTGTCCCGAGGATGTGTTGGGCCGACGGGAGGTAGAGCGGCTTCCTTGCGGACAGCGGGAGCGAGGAGCCGTCGGTGGCAAGTCTCTGGCAGAAGTGGGAGTAAAACCTTTTGTTTCTCGTCAGATGGGAGATTGCAAACCCAGTGATGGCAGTATTCCTGCTCTCTACATCGATCCAGTATTGTCGTCAGGCGAGATAGCTGCAATAAAAAGCCTGGCCTTTAATTTTATGCATGGAGAACTTCTTACCTGCTCTCTCCCCGCCCGGTTCCCCCCCCCTGCAGTTTCTTTTCCAACTGCAGCTATTTTTCCCTGCTGACTTCAGGTGTTTTGTATTCTGCTTAGATCAATAGCAGTAGAACAGCAGCAGCTTTCCTGTTGTCACTGGGAAGACCCTGCTGTCAGCTACAGCTCACCTGTTTTCTGCCAGTGCGGTGCTGGGGCTGGAGAGCCCTTCTGCTTGCCTGACAAACACAAAAGAAAGCTGTGCAGTACAGGATTGCTGTATTGATTGATTTTTTTTGTTTTGTTTTTTTTTTTAATCCAGCCTGGGGAAAACGGTGTTCTTCCCATGCTCCAGCAGCTGGCTTTGCCTTCCTGCGCTTGGTTTAAGAGGGAATAAAACCGTGCTGTCTGAAATGCCCCCCGCCCAGGCAGCACCGCGGGAAAGCGCGTCCTGCCGAGGCTGTCGGCATCGTCCGCGCGCCGTGGCCATGCCAAGGGAGCTGGTCCCTGGTGATATGCTGCTTAGCAGCCTCCGAGACACAAGCAGGAAGAGCAAATCCGTTCCCTAATCCGACAAACGCGCCAGGACCACGTTAGCTGATGTGAACGTTGGCCCCTATCCATAGATTTTAACAATATCCGATGTTGATGTTAGCCTGGAGCAAATCAATGCAAGCATTTTTCCTTCATCGAACAAGAAGTGTTCACTGAAACACACACAACCTTTGTGTGCATCTTCCGTCCCAAGTGCCAAAATAGGAAGTGTCTGTTAGAAACCAAAGCACCAGGCTTTGCCCTCCAGCGTGTGCAACCGGAGGATTTTTTGTGTGAATTCCCTCACCCTCACGCTCCGAGGAGGATGGTCTCAGGCTCTCGATCAACTCTGACGCAGCGATGGGTCGTGCTGAGACGATGCCTGCGCTGCAGTTTGGCGTGAGCCGCTCGGCGTGGTGGATGGCTCTGCTTCCATCCAGGTGCCAGCCCTCCCTCTCAGAGGGGCCGGCCTAAAACGTGGTCTAGACTAGGAAATAAGGTGGGATGTTAGATGATCTCTTGAGGGCTCGGTAGAGGCGAGGAAATGTAGTCTTCAGTGCGTTACTAAGCTAGTTGTGTTGAAGCCTGAGTACTCACGTGGCGGGTTAGCGTGGATGGAGGGCGGGTAGGCCACCTCTAAACTAGACTGTTAGCCGATGCTTTCTACTGCCATACCGGCAACCCCAAATCCGTGTCCCCTCTGACCTGCCTCTGCTGGGGGTAGAGGTTACTCATCTCCTGGGTTTTCAGGCTGGAAGCTTCACTCGTGTAAAATTCAGCGAGCGTCTAAGTGCTGTTCTGTCCGCAGAACGGAGAATACGTTGATAAATGTGGAAGGTTGGACTTGGCTTAATTACTGAGCGAAGCCAGGTAATGGAAAGCAGAATGCATGAAGGAGAGATAAGAAAAGTGATGGAGGAGTGAAAGAAGCAGGGCTGTTATGGGGAAGCTGTAAGTTTGTGATGACTGTTGGGAATGGGGCTCTGGCGCTTACCAGGATTTGCTAATAACAAAAGCCAGCACCTTCTGTGAGCTTAGTTCTGCATTGCCGCCGCTCGGCGTGCTGGAGCTGCGCGGGAGGAGGAACCCCACCACGGGCAGGAAGGGGCCAAGACTGTTTTATTAGCAAAACCCCTCGGCATCGTGCTGTGTCACACCACAGACTCTGCTGGAGAGCTCTGATAACCACGGGCCTTGAAGGGAAACGCAACTCAAGGTCCCCCTGTGAGGAGAAAACGAGCAGCTTCCAAGGAAAGCCTGGAAGGATGCAAAGAGGAGAGTGGGGTCTGGATGCTCGGCAGCTCTCCTGCACCCGCCCGGCAGAACATCCCGGCCTGGGGCTGGAGCAAGCTCTGTCCTCCCTGTTCTTCCCACTCGTTCAGTGAGTTGTCACTCTGTATTTTGCCGAGTGTGTTGTGGTGGGTGGAAATCTGGAATAAACATATTTCTTCTTCAGCTTTCTCGTGTAGTTTGAATTAAACTTCCTAATAAAGCAATTGTTATTTTTCTAATCCGATTCTCCATTTGTAAATGCTGTTCTTCCCCTTGCACTACCTTGACCGCCTCCTCTCTCAGGGGAGGCTTGGCATGATGATTATTTTCTGCTTTTTGTGCTTTTTTTGTGCTTTTCTGAGGGGGGTCTTCTGCCTGGCAGGTCCTGGGGGTGACTCTTCCAGCTTCTGATCTTTGGAAGGGCGACAGGGAGCAGTTTGCTGCAGGGGTTCACGTGGTGGAGCCGCACAAGGCAGGTGCGAGGGGTGAAGGTAGTGCCTGGAGCAGAAAACCCCTCTGAAACCAACCCTGGCCTCAACACCAAGCTGCGGAAGGCCTGGGGGGAAGCGCGAAGCTCAGCGAGCCAAGGCGTGATCCGGCAGCAGCCGAAGGGCTGTGGGATCTCCGCCCAAGCCGCCCTGCCAGGTGGGTGAGCGCCGGGACTCTCCTAGCTCGGCCCAAAACGGGGAGGGACCGGAGGAGGCGGCGCTGAGGCCGGGGCCGGGCCGAGGGCCAGGCTGCCCGCTTCCTGGTTACCGACCGTACCCGGAAGTG
>NW_010270823.1:0-4201 GCF_000690775.1 Eurypyga helias
GCGAACCGCTCCGGCGCCGCCCGATACCGACCGCCGCGGGCGGCGTGTTACCGGCATCCGGCTGGTGACCGTGATGGCATTCCCTGACCCGCAGGGAATCCCTCTGAGCCAGCAGAATTCCAAAGCTACGGCCTTCTCAAAGCCTTGTGGGGAACACCGAAGCGCGGCTGCGGGAAGCGCGGCTGCCCGGGTGCACCTGCGGAACAGCAGCACCCAGCCTCGGAGGGCCGGGCTGTCGCACGAAGGACGGTACGGCATCTGTGCAGACAAGTACGTATAGAATGTGAACATACAAGATGTGGGATCGTAAGCCATGACAGCCCAGGGCAGACAGAACTCACCGGGCACACGTGGAGAGCTGGGCTTTTAGGCCCAGACTGTAGCAGGAGAGAAATGAACCGATCTCAGGCCAGCGACCGGGGTTGGCTGGCTTGGCTTTTCACACGAGGGACACCGAGCTGCAGGTGTCTCTTCTGAGAGCAACCCGTAACCACACAACCAACCTACCGCTCACGCACCTTGGCTGCCGCCTCCTCCTGCGTCTCATTCCGTCTTTCTACTCCTGTTCAGGAAGAACAGCTCAGAAAACTTCACACCCTCCCCCCAAGCCGTAAACACCACACCTAGGGCAGCCGCCTTCCGGGGCTTTCCCCACGTTATTTTTCCCTTACCTAGGCTTGCCCGAAGAGAAGCAGCTCGTGCTTCTGCCAGCGGAAGAGAAGCAGGACGAGAGGGAGCAGAAACAAGCAGTTCATGGTGAAAAATGATCCCCTTTCACACAGAATCCACAGCCTGCAAGTGCTGAAACACCAACACCGTGTTTTCATCAAACCCACGTGCGAAGCAACAACAGAGAGACACGTCTTCGGTTTCCCCGAAAGCGTCCATAAGTGTAAGAGCTTCACAGCTGCAGAGCTCTTCTTTCCCTCATGTCCTCCACCAGAATTCATTAAAAAAAAAACAGTTAAAAACAATCCTTTATTTTTCCTGTCAGGTTGGAAGAGGTAGGAAAGAATACAGAAAACTGATCCATAGGGATAAGAAAAAAAGAAAGTAACAAAATATTTTTGACATTATTTAGAAAACGTGATCTATAAAATCTGATGATGCAGAAGGCCCACCCTAGCGCGCTGCTTCCGGGGACAAGCAACGTGTGTCAGAGTCTTTCAGGTCCTTGATATCCTCAGGAGACCACGGATGCGTCTAACAAGAGCTTGAATGAAGGTGTATCGTGACCGAACCTTAGAGTATAACCCTTCGATGTCCAGAAGCTTCTTCTGCAGGGACTCGCCAAAGCTGTTCGCGGCCTCAATCTGCAGCTGAGAAACAGAGTTGTTGCAGTCAGCAATACAAAATCCTTAACTACCTGTCAACCCTTTCGCTGTGATGTAGTCTCTGAGCTGGTTTCCAAAGTGTGGGTTTTCCAACTCCCCCACTAAGTCCTACCTGCATTCTTCCCTTAGGTTTTTCCCCCTGAATTGTATCATGGACAGCCTTCCTGCGGAGGTTGTTGGGCGATGCCGAGGATTGACAGATTATCCACATGTTACCACCTTACAACCTCTCAAAGCCTTGGGAATTAAATTCCTGGTTTTGGAATTAAATAATCTTACGCAATTCAGCTTCTCCAGTTACAGTAATACAAATGCTTCTTCCAACTACAATCTTCCTAGTCCTTTAAGGACTGTTGAGGAGTTGGAGTCTATGTGCACGGACAACAGTTTATCATTAATACATGAGTAAACCATGCCTGAAAAAAACGAACTACTTTCTAAGTATTTCAGCAAGACGTTACTGTATATTTTACTACTGAACAAATGAAATAGAATGCAGACCCCTCGTCACCAAACACACGCACAACTGTTCTTGTGATTCTAGACCTTATAGGGGTACCCGAGCCTGCACATGTTTTTGAGCACAAACAGCAGTAGGAATGTCAGTGGGATTTTTTAATAAAAAATGATCTTTTTCTGCCACCTCTGCATCAGATTCACACCAACTATTAAATCGCTGTGCGAGCAGAAACCAGTTCTTTGCTAGCATTCCCGTATCTTAGTCTCCCCACTTTCCGTTACCCTTTCCCTACCAGCTGGCCTGCAGCAAACACCTGTGCGATCACACAACTGGGAATCCTGCCCTCCTGTGACGAGTCTGTCATGGACAACCCATGGTTTTGGCTGTCACTAAAAACCACGTACCACGTGACTGGCCTGCAAGAAACAAATAACGACCGCCGGCTTTTTGCAAGTCCAGCCCATTTTTCACTTCACTTCCTACACACTGACTGGAAAACGTGTGCGCAGGCACACAACTGCTACCTGCCTCGTAATGACCCCCGGAAGAATTCTGCCACATTTCACTCATCCGAAGTTAAGGTGTATCCTGTTGGTGTTGCCACAGGTTGTTCAGAGGCGGGAAAACTACAGTTAGACTGCTCACAGGGTACGTAATCCGGCGCATTCCATACTTCCCAGTAGACGCTGACGTCTCACCTGTTCTATGTCATGCTGGCTCACCCGATTCAGCCCGCTGCTGAAATCCAAGTTAGGCTCTGAACCAAAGGAATCTGGTGATAAAAAAGGAAATGTTAAAATTGCGTTGGCTGCTCCACACTCTCTTCGCATCGAGTTAGAAAATGAGTGTAAAACGCAGGGTTCCGAACTGGGCAGTGGACTTGTGCATCAGAAATCACACCGAGTTTTTTACTTACATTATTTAGAGAAAATATGTTAAAAGTAGGAGCCATAAATTACTTCGATCAGGCAACACAGCACTTTAAGCAAAAAGCTCCTCCCTAGATCACCTCTCCCTTTCCATCATCCTTCCATTCCTAATTTTTTTTTTTTTTTTTTTTAAATTAAAATCTTCTCATGAAACACTGGTGCCCACCATTCTAAAAATGCTGGTTAAGCCACCAATATTAATTTTAGTTCATCATCCCCTCTTAGATTATTACACTGAAATATTTTTCCTAGGAATTGTTTTGCTGATCCGATGGCATTATTTGAACTTGACTTGGCTTGAAAAGAGGAATTAAAAAACCCGGTTGCTCTTCCCTTACTTCAGACGTTACGTGTAACAGAAAAAAACCCCAAGTCTATGACTTTACAATAATTGGTATTGCCAGTTCTCCAGTGGAAAATCCAAAGGTATGCCAGCTCCAAACAGAATCTCTTTTACTAAATACAAATATTAATAGCAGCAAATCAGTTATGAAGTTAACCATCAGAAGTTGCTGAGAGGCACTTTGAAGGATCTTACCGTGCAGCCTTCCTTTCCTAAATGACATCCTGGAGGAAAGGAGTGGGTCTTGGGAGTCAGCGGGTGTGCAGTAAAGGAGATAGTGTTCCAGGTGACGCCAAAGAACGAAGAGACACGTTTCTATGATATCTGTAGACCCATCTGAGTGAAGGAGTCTCATTTTGTTGGCTTTAGACTGTGCATTCACTATCCGAGCACATTTACGCACTCGGCGGTGGCTGAGGACGTTAGCTCAGCCATCTGTCACCTCCTCCAGCAGGCTGCTATGGCCTGCAACGGATCGCTCGCGCTCTCCTCACCTGCCTTCCCTGGCTGGGGAACCTCAGCGACTGCTACTCCCCCAACGGGGCTTTAAACCATCGCTCCGCACCGGAGACGAGTACGAGTGCCCATGTGATTCACAACAGCTCGGCTGCAGAGAACTAAAGCCGAGGTTAGGAGGCTGGGGACGTGGTCACGTCACAAGTTACAGCAGTTAAGTCTGCAGGAGCACATCTTTCCCACAGAAGGTTTCAGAGGAAAATTCTGATCCCCTGCAGACAATTAGTTTGTGCCTGACCAGTTATTTCTGTAGAACTCCTGGTGTTTGTGAGATCAGGTTTATGCAGGGCTGACCATAAGACTGGAAACTCCGGTTGCTCTGATGGGCACCTCAAAATTATTTACCAAAATACTTCCCCCACCACACTTGTATGTACGTGGGTCTGGACACTGAACCAAAAAGCTGTGCTGTAATAACTCCTCCACTGTCATGTTGCAGAAAATCCCAGCAGGATCTCCATGATGGGAATTGCTAAACTGAAAATATTTACATGCCGACACTTGCAGAATAATATCTAACTATATTAACTATAAAATCAGAATCATAGAATGGTTTGGGTGGGAAGGGACCTTAAAGACCATCTAGTTCCAACGCCCCTGCCATGGGCAGGGACACCTT